>NW_025776358.1:0-171177 GCF_021130785.1 Homalodisca vitripennis
AGGTTTTCCCCCCTTGTACCGAAAGTACATAGGAAGTAGATATTACTTCCCCTTGGCCCGTAATAGGTCCCACGTAAGAGTATATCTTCTTCATCAGGACAACAAAACAAACAACTATTGTCCCTGGAAATATTTTAAACTGAAAATAGATTACAGAAGACCGATAGTAGACGATTTTGACCAAAGTAGATTTTCGAGAAACTGCATAATCGAACGTATCTAGAATTTGATCGAAGAAATATTGCAAGCTGAAATGTGTCATACATAGTATGTGAATTTAAATGATCTGAAATAGGCACTTTTTAACCGAAGTAGGCTTCTTGGTCCTTACGTAAATATATATTTTTTCTTCGGTCAGGACAAGGTAGGCCGAAGTAGGTTAACGAGACCTGTATATTTGTATTTGATTAATCAGAATAATAATGCAGACTCAGTTGTGACATTCCAAATATAATTAATTAATTTGAACCAGAAATGCTCTTCCACGTGCAAAACATTATATATTAATTAAATTAAACTCTATTAATACTTACCATAAACTTAACGAATATCTAGAAGAATAATCTCTGAAGAACTCATTACTGCAACTGCTCCCGAAGTCTCACTTACATCGTCTGTCAAAAATAACCCACATAGCACCCAATAGTATAAAAAAATATTTCATTTGAAATATTGGTAATGTTTCAGATACATTTCAAAACATATCTGCTTAGTTTCAGACGCGTATCTAAACTGACGAGAATGTCCTCTCATGTTTCATCACAAATATATGTATATGTTGCAAAGTAACATATCTGATACATTTCAAAAGTAACATACCTGATACATTTAAAAGTAACATATCTGATACATTTCTAAATAACATATTCGATATGTTTCAAAGTAACTTATACGATATGTTTCAAAATAACATATCTGATACATTTCAAAATAACATATTTGATATGTTTCAAAGTAACATATCTGGTACATTTTATAGTAAATTATTCGATACGTTTAAAAGTAACATATCTGATATGTTCAAAAGTAATATATTGGTTTACGATATATGGACAAACACGTAATTAGCATGTTTCAGATGCCTCTATTTACCATTATTAGTCTCTGAAATGAAAATGATATTAGAATTTTATGGTGAATAGCAAGAATGGACAAGAAAAAATTAAAATTGTATTATTTTAAGTGTAGTTACTTGTATAATACAGTTTTCGGAAATTCTAAATCTGGTCTTAACTGTGTTTATTACAAAATATCCATTATTCCATAGCTACAAATATGATTACACAATATTTTCATTGTAGGAAAAAGTTTTAAATAATTGAATCAATTGAAAAATTGTTGAATATAAATAATATAGTTGACACACACACACATACAAATGAGAAATAACATTGGTATGAATTAAAACACAACAAAAAACATGTTTATTAAAGTTTATTTTGAACAAAAATCACAGTTGAACATAAAAATATTTGAACTAAAGAAAACTGAATTAAAATAAGACTGCAGGAAATTTCTCTACAAGTGTGAAAACACCGGGAAAGTTGGTCTTATGACAAACTAATAATTTTTTTTATAATACAAATTTAAACTTACAATTTAAAACCAAACAAACACAACTGAAATTAACTTTTAAAAATACAACACAATACAAAATATGTTATATAGTCATGAGGAAAAATAACATTGAAACAACAAGACATTTTAAAATTTACTATGAAATATTTTAATTTTATATATTGAAATACGTATGATTAACAAGAAAAAATAAAATGCATTAAAAATAATAAACTATGAATATAATAAAACAATTTTTAAATTAATTTAACTTCTATCTATACAATAAATAACTAGATTAATACATTTACTCCAATTTCCCCACATTTGAATTACTGCTTTCTTTGGAGATGCTGCTACTGGTCCTCTCCTTTCTGTAACCAAACGTTCAAGCATATTAAGAGGCCATCATGATAAGTAAGTTTATTCAATAAGTTGTTGTTCTTACTATCTCAGACACATATAGTTTAATAAAATAATTTTAGTTCATTAAATTAGCATCTGCCTACTTTTATTCTTATAAGCTAATCGAGAGTATTTTGGTCAAGATAACATCAAATGTAATCAATATTGTCAAGTCCTCTGAAGAATTGTATCACAGATGAACAATAGCCAGAGATGATATTTTTAGTTGCAAATGGTGTAAAAAGTAGTGAAATCTATGAGAGAATGTTGAAAGTGTACATGACTAATTACATTAATCATCAGCTGATCTTATGAGGTCAATACTTGGTTCTTTATGGCTAATGGAAGGAGCATTAATATATGTAATGCCATTAGCCATTTCAAACTTATCAGACAGAACATTATTGCACATGTAAAGTAAAATACATAAATTAGTAAACAAGTTTCTACTTAGAAGTTATGTTATTAAAATTAATGAAAAATCCAAAAGATTTTATAGAAGTCTCTGTATTATTGAATTTATAAAATATTCTTTTGATATCGTGAATCAGTAGTGTGTGTGTTTTTTAACTAACAAATTATCAAAAGAAATTTATATAACATTATCCCATACTCCTCCAAAAACTCATATGGTAGTGTTTCTACAATGTTCTTACCTATGTCCTGTAAGCAGCTATTGTTCAATGTTTAGTTGATTCACATAGTTAGGCTACAGGAATCATCACAAAACCAAAGTTTCGGTACAAGTTAAATACCATCATCTGGAAACTCCAATGATTGATTGCATAGCATTTATCTGTTCCTCTCTCAATACAGCAAGGCATCTGCAATAAATTACAATCCGCATTAAGCATTGAAGTACAAATGTAAACTATGAGATATAGCTAAGCAATTACATAACCAATAATAAAAATATGTTTTGTAAATAGTTTTTTGTATTTTGATACACATAGCCTACATTGTATAAATACTGTTTCGTGTCCCAGGTGTTGTTGATCTAACAATCACATTTTATTTATGTATAAAAGTTCTCGGGATACATTTGTAAATAAATTATCCTATACACAACAGAGTGTTATTATTGCTATAAATGGAGCATTTGTAATATTTACTTTAATACCCATTTCAATGGCTGTAGTATGATAGGTGGCCACTAAGACAATTAAATCAACGAACCCAATTATCAATTAGAAATACCTAAAATATTGAATACAAATGCATTTTTTTCTATAGTTATTTAAAATTAATTGAATGCTAGCTGTTTTTAATGTATTATAACAATATTGATTAATCATTTGTGTGGTATTTGGGTAATGGCGGCGACTACAATGGTGATGAACTTTGTCATTTGTGTCACAAGCAGTCAGATACACACCCTTTAAAATACTGAGAAGTAAGTTTTTATACTGCTTTTTGTTTACACATGAACCGTCTTGGCTGCATTAAGATAAGTGGCCACCATAACTATCGAATAATTTGATATTTCTGATTAAATCTAAACTACCAAACAAACCAAAATAACAAACCAAATTATGTTTTAGATATTTCATATTATAGTATAGTTCAGCTGTTATTTTTTGACTAAAAAGTAATAATTTAATGATGAGTTAAAAACTATATAAGTGTGTACAAGTAACTTGTAAAACTTACTTCTTATTATTTTAAAGAACATGTATCTGATGGCTTGTGACACAAATAATAAAGGTCACAACCATTTTAGTTTCAGTTATTTTATTAAATACCACACAAATGACTTTACATTGTTTGAATTAATTTTATAATACATTAAATACAGCTTGCATTAAATAGATTTTAAGTAACTATTATAAGAATGGTTTTATATTCAATAGTGTAGCATTTTATTTATCTTCAATACCCTAAGATATTAAAAAAAATTTGATACCAAGAAAAATTTTTGTTTACTCTTATTTTGAAGAAAACGTTCAAAAGCCCAATGCCCAGACTCAAGATCACTTCCAAAACAACTAAAATTGTACGATAATGTTCCAAGGCTTAATACACAGCTATTGACACATAACATATTCACAGTTTCGTACTTTATTTTTTCAATCTACATGTAACTGAATTTTAACAATTTGACGCCTTGATTTATGCTTCCACCCATGTCGGTATCTTTGGCTGTCACTTACAAATATGTGCCTTATGGCCTGGCAGTAAAAAGGTTAATAATTTTGAGAACAAGACTGTTTTGTTTCAAACTATGCTTAAAAAAGATATTTGCAGTTTAAAATTGTTAAATTGGAAAATTACTGTGAAGTTATGAAAATCAACACAGTAGTGTATCTGTGGAGTTTTTATTAATGGCCGGAGCGTGATACATTTTGAGCAGTGGAACAAATTTGCTATTGGTCAGCTTTTAAACCTTATTGTTTTTTCTATGTGTAATCCAAAAATTAAAGAAATTTAATAATTTAAGAACAAAGTAATGATTTAAAAGATCCAGCTCTTATGAACTTGAATAATACAACACAAATCACCCACAGCATTAAACTAGGCCATAAATAGAAAATCTAGCAATCTAAAACTATATTTTGATATAAGAGGAACACTAAGAGGATCACACATACAGATAAAAGTCATTACCTTTGTGCTTTGGCATTTACTTCCAAACTTGCTCTCCATCACTTATAATATCTACTTAAGGCATATATGGTCCTGAGGGTTTCTCTCCTTCACATGTTTCCAACCTATTTAATAATAAAAAGTTATTAGTATACAATACAGTTTAAGTTACACAACAGCCATAATACCTGTGATAGGTATTGAATGCATGGGGTTTCCATGTCGAAGTGAAAGCCAAAAGAGGATATTTGTTACACTTGGAAGTGGTTAACTGATATACAAGGATAATCAGTAATTAATGTTAATGGTTAACACAGGTTGAAAGGTTTTAAATACAAACCATACTTTGAGTTTGAGTACATTTTTTTGATGAACCATTAGATATACAACAAAAAGTAACTCAACCCATTACTAGTATTAGAAAATTTTATTTCAGTATTTGATTTTGGAATCAGATTTGAACTATAACCTGTACTTCGGGCACTATTTGTCTTTTATGAAAGTTCTGCATAGAAAATTTTGCAAAATATGCTTAAAATCTAACTATGTGAGCGTTTTTGGGTCAACTGGTGGAGATACAGCATAGAGGAGTTGAGTCTCACTATCTGTAATAATACTGTAAAAAACATGTGAACAAATGGGAATAGTAATTCCTCTAACATTTTTAATAATTATATTAGGAGTTTAAAATTTAAATTTACTGATTTTCAGATATCTCCCGATGGTTACACAGCAAAAGCCAGCTGTGAGCCAAATTTCAAGTTTCTAGCCCTTCTAGAAGTAGGATAGAATTTTCATATGTGAGTGAGTGAGTTACACATGCGGCTATATATAGTATGTATATATATTTATATTTATTTATTATGAATATCTATACTAGGTCAAATGTTTTTATATTTGATAGTTTAGAAATTTCATTATAATGTCATGGTGGCTGCTTATTAAATTGGAACAATAATGCTATTCAATTATTAAAAAAACTTTAAATAGGTAATTGTAAATAACTATAATTAGAATGCTTTTCAATGTATTCAATAGTTTAGGTATTTCTAATAATTGATAATTTAATACCCATGACTTGATTGCGGCAGTCACTTATTGTACTGCTTCCAACTAGGCTACAGTAACAAAACATGTAACATTCAGTTATCCTACTTTTTACTACTTTGAAGGTTAACATGACTAACAGCTTGTAACACATATAACATGTGTACATCTCCATTCCTACTTGTGACTTTACTCAAGACCGTAAACATGATTTTGCTTTGTTTTGAATTGAATTGAACCAATAATGCTATTCAATAAATTAAAAAGAACTGGTAATAAGTAATTGTAAATAACTATAATTAGAATTTTTTTTATTCAATAGTTTAGGTATTTCATGTAAATATTTGATACCAGGTTAAATTGTGGTGGCCGCTGACTATAACTTACTGCAGCCTGTTTGTTGATAAAACAGATGAAAACAATACCCTACATTAACATTAAGTTTTTTAAATAACAAACTAATAACTTTTTTCAATTATTTTAGTGAAATTGACATAGGCTATTGATAGTTTTAGTTTGATATTAAATTTGATTGGTTTGGAAGCCTGATACGGAACTATAGCCTAATACATAAAACATTGTACGGTATTAGATCAAGGTCAGACCTGTATTAAGTTATTAGTAACATAGATCTGTATCAAACCAAATACTTTACATGTAGCAAGTAATTTAATTCAACATCAAATACCTAAGAGTAGGCCTATCCTGCTCACACTTCTGATGCCGACAAAAAATTCTTCAAACTTGTAGATAGGCTGAATTCATGTAACAGATCAGTATTTCAAAATGTAGGCTAGACTGACCTAAAAGAATCTCGATATATAAAATAATAATACAAAATAAGTTGTGGAGCTTAGGAGAATACTATAATGCTGTGAACATTATCTCAAAGTATAAATATACAGGGTGATTCGGTTAGTGTTACCGGCACTTTCTGAGCTGATTGTACTATAAAAAATAAAGAAAAAAGTTCATATAAACATGGGTCCGGAAATGCTTCCTTACTGGGTTTATGGCCAATTGAAGATTTCACCAAAAATTGTGTGCAGGAAGTCAAATGATGATTTGCCGCGTGTTTTATGAAGAGATATTTATAGGCGAATGCAACTTTTTCTAACGGATTTTTAGATGAAAAAATTGAATAAAGGTTCATCTCATAGCTGTATCTCATTTAGTTTTTTTATTATACTACAAAAAAAACAGAAATAAAATAATTTTGAAAACCACTTTTTTAAAGGTTTAACGGACAATTATTTTGTTAAAATAGGCATTGAAGACCCACATTTTTACAAAAAGAAACTTGCAGAAAATTTTAATTCTGAATAAAATTATATGTGCCACAACACGGCTATTAACAGCGAAAGTATTAGTTTTTCTTCTGGAATTTAATTTTACACACAAACATTTCTACCAAGCAAGAAATTCCAAAGCAAAGGAAAACCGCATTTTAAATGACATAGAGTAGCCTACACATAAGATTTATTAGGATGCAATTTAAATTAAGTTTTTAAATAAATTATTGTTTTTCATCTAAAGCTTATAATACTGTACTACGTACCACTTTCATAACAGGTGTTCATTGTGAAGGTTTGTTGACGCCATCTCGGGTAAATTGAGCTTCATCAGTGAATAAAATGGTTCTATGATGTTGACGGTTTTCTAATTAACCAGTTGCAAAAATTCCAATCGAAGAGGAGGATCTGTTGGTTGAATACTTTGAACTTGTTGTTTATGGTAAGGGAACATGCTATTTTTGCGCAAAAGTTCTCCATACTTCAGACTGAGACACTCCGAATCGCCTAGAAAGACGCCGTGTACTGACACCCAGGACTGCGTTCAGTAGCCATGATTATAGCCTCTTCCATATCTACATTATTCTGGGCAGGGCGATCCCGATAATTATTAATACTAGGAAGTTTACCTGTTACTCTTAGGGTACGAAATGATCCACTGATCGTTTTTGGGTTTGGAACTCTGCGATTAGGAAATCGTCTTCGGTATTCTGCAGTAGCAGCGGTTGCATTTCCGTCACAAACGCCTAAGACCATGTCGGCATATTCTTCCGTTGTAAATAACAAAGGCATTGCAATTGTGATAGTAAGTTACTTTAAAATACACTTCACTAACAAACGAGTAGTAAATTAATTGTATTAAATTGCACTCATTAAACTAGTACAGAATTGGTAACAAATAATTTGGATTCCTCAATAAATTGCAGTGTATTTGTTGAACAGCTGATTTGTAGATACCAACTTATAAAAACATAAATTTACCTTCTGTAAAGCTAAACGTGACAAAGATATGTAGGTACATGAAGTAACCATTTGAATAGTCCTAAAAAGTAATAGTATTATTGTTTTTTAGTTGAGCATTAATCTATTTAAAATCGTATTTACAATTGTATGCTAATCAATTATTTGTGTACCTTATATCATTACATTACGGTGATTATTTACTAAATACGTATTTCTTGCTTGGTAGAATGTTTGTTGTAAAATTAAATTCCAGAAACTAATACTTCGCTGTTAATAGCCGTGTGGCACATAATTTTATTCAGAATTAAATTTTCTGCAAGTTTCTTTGTAAAAATGTGGGTCTTCAATGCCTATTTAACAAAATAATTGTCCGTTAACCTTTAAAAAAGTGTTTTCAAAATTATTTTATTTCTGTTTTTTGTAGTATAACAAAAAAAACTAAATGAGATACAAGCTGTGAGATGAACTTTATTCAATTTCTCATCTAAAAATCCGTTAGAAAAAGTTGCATTCGCCTATAAATATCTCTTCATAAACACGCGGCAAATCATCATTTGACCTCCTGCACACAATTTTTGGTGAAATCTTCAATTGGCCATAACCCAGTAAGGAAGCATTTCCGGACCCATGTTTATATGAACCTTTTTCTTTATTTTTTTTTTATAGTACAATCAGCTCAGAAAGTGCCGGTAAACACTAATCGAATCACCCTGTATTTATTTAACATATTTTCATCTTGGGTCATTTAAAATAAAATTGCACATTTGCTACTTTACCCATATATTATTTACCCACAATGATCTAAAGCAACAGAAGCTATACGCCTAACTTTAGTTGTAGGCCTACCTTTTCAATTTCACAACGAATTATGAGGCTTACATAATTATGTATTTTGGAACAATAAAATCTAGGATTCCTTACCTAGATAATAGTGGTTTATAAGTTTATAGCTTTGGATCTCACAAAGATAAAGATAGGAATGTCACAGCCCACACTGGTGTCGGAAGGCAGTGCCAGCCCTATTTTAAGTAATTATTTATAAATCCACAACAAATAATGCGAAATAAATGAAGAATACCTATATATTTAAACATATATATAAAGCTATTGACTTACCTTTTAAATTTATTTTGTCGAAATATGTTGCAACAAATCAACTCGTGTAAACTGTTGGAGCTATATTTGTAAACGAGATAATAAATAAAATATGAAATGAGGTTTACAACTCTTACAAACTCTGTAATGGTCAAATCTGGGACCAATACATTTCACATAACCTAGATGCAGGTAACAAGTGAAGCGAAGGAATGAGTCACGACGTCACAACATGATATTAATTATTCTTCGTTTTAGCCACTCACGTAAACACTTTTTTGCAATATTTCCCCTACATCAAGTGTTCCTCTCCAACGTTCTTGTAATAAATGTTAACCAATAGGAGGTTTTTTTCTTATTTTTGCCTGTTGGCTGGCCTTTATAAACTTATAACGCGGCCATGTAGTACACTTGTTATAACTTCATTCTAATGATTTAATGTTATTGTGGCGCTATGCGATACTACCAAGTAGAAACTGGTTCATAGCGCCACAGAATTAGCCGAGTGCTCACAGCGCCAACACAACCGAATAAATAATCGTATCCAGGCTCACAGCGCCACAGCTCATAGCGCCACAGAGTTGGTCGAGTGCCTACAGCGCCAACACAACCGAATAAATAATCGCATCCATGCTATGAGCTGTGGCACTGTGAGGCCGCACCCATAAGTGCTTTTACTAAGTAATATAAGGACTTCGACTCTAAAGATTGCGTGTGAAGCCGCAGGTAACAGCTAGTTCCTAAATACAATGACGTTTAATACATGTTACCAAGGTTTGGTACTTTTTTATTAAAACACCAAAATTAGTTACATTACATGAAAAAAGTACAAGAACGGCGGCATCTATCCGGCTTAATACCAACTAACTCAGCCTGTAATCCGGTGTAGACAGGATAACAACTATAAGTGTTACTATTCCCAGTATATGTCGACAGTGTTGCCAAACACAGTCATTGTCCACCTGGTTTTCAGGCCGAGTTAGTTTTTTACACTGCTAGGTGACGCCTTAGTACTTGTATATTTTTTAAGGTGATTAGTAATTAGAATTAAAATTTAATGTTAATTATCTTTTTTTAAGTAAATTAAAAACATCATATAGTAACATTATTTAATAGAAAAAAGAATACATTGTGCATATTAGAAAAATATATTAAAAATAATCCCGCTTGCATATTAAACAGGAATATGTTTATATAATTATTCGTTCTAATTTCAATTGTCCATTAAGATCAAAATTCTCTTTCCAGCAATGTGTTGTACTTGGAAGCTGTTTACAGGACAAGCTACTATATGAAAATTGATATCCAATGATATGTTAATTAGCTCTAAGACTCTCCCATGTTTATATTTATTATTCACAAATCATGTTTATATCTGTTAATAATGAAAAATATATCAAATAATTAATGTTTATAAAACAAATTATGTAACATTTCATTATTTTAGATATCGTCTGTACTGCTAGTTCGGTTCTTGTCAAATATGTAGAAGTAGACGAGTTAGTTTAGACTTCAACCGCTAGGTGACTCTAGTAGTTTTATATTTCTTTTGGATTGAATAATTATTAGTATTTTTTAATGTTAAATTAAAACATTTCTTTAAAAAATAAATTGAGAATAAAATATAAAAACTTGATTCAAAAGTGTTATTCTTTATATAGTAGAAAATAAATTAAACCATAACCAAGTAGTAAAACAAATTATTGAAGATCCCGTCCGCAGATTTAATAGTAGTATGCTTATATAGTTATTCATCAATACTATGTAGAGTAACCCACAGGTCTAGGCTTAAATTATTTGGAAGCTGCATTCAGACATTTAAACTTGAATGTTGAATTGCAGCTCATTACGATGTAAGTTTTAGTAGACAGATGTTAATTAGGTAGGTTATCTGTTTTAAATAATCATGTTAAATGCAATACCATTGAGGTATTCATTTATTATTAACTAAGCCTATGTACAACAAGTCATTTATTCCTAAAACCTATAACATTTAGTTTTTAAAACCCAAAACTCATAAATTGTTTGCTGCTTAAAATACAAAGTATGCCCTCAATATTATGTTTATATTTTACTATTCAGCAACAGGTAAGTTTAATAGCATACTGTATTGTTCAATGTAGAATTGTAGTCCTAAAATGCCAAAATATAAGTCATTGGCATAAGAAAGTATATTTAGAATCTCATAAAAATCTAATAGAAAACTGTAAATGTGTTCATGTATACATACAGTAACACGCGTCTGGTACACAACTCCAGATACCTTATCTACATTGGGGCCAGTTTCTGAACCCTGCAGCTTACTCATTGAATTGAATTAGTGTTGTGTGGTTCGAGTGCGTCTATATAATAAAAATGCAGGAATCATCCCCCTTATTTTACAGGTCAAAATCATTAAGAAATATTAAAAGGAGTTTCTGTAATTAAAAGTTGTAGATTTAATTGTTAATGGTGAAAGGTAACTGTTTAATGGAAATCGCTTGTATGAAATCCATTCCGTACACTGTTAAAATTTTCTTTAAAATGTTTAATTGACTGCAAATGTGGATTACAACTCACACACGAATTTATCCTCCAATTTGAACAATCATCAACCATTGTTCTACCCTGTTTGATTAGTTGCTTTCAAAGATTAATAATACATCAGCTTGGATTTCTTCAGGTAGGTGTAGACTTCAGATTTCTGAGATCAATCCTACGACAGCTTCAGATGAATAACTTTGGTTGTTTGAGCTCAAAGCGAAATGTGAATGGAATATGAATTCCATCATCACTTCAACCATGTTGATCACACTACCCTCTAAAAGTATTGGACTATTTACAACCTATTTAATCTACTTAAATACTACTTAAACATTTTTATAGCGAATTTAAAAATAACAAGTGATTTTCCGTCGTACTGATCATCAACTACATAATTTGTAGTGATTCCAAATGTTTATTATAGTAACAATCAATGTCCAAGTATAATTACTGATGACAATTAACGCTAAAACCCTCATTGTTCTTATTTATTATTTACACATGATGTTTATATGTGTAAATAATAAAGAATATAATTATTAACTATGTAAAAAATAATTATGACATGTCATTATTTTAGATATGGGCTGGACTGCTAGTTCGGTTCTTATCCACCAGGTTGAGTGCCGAGTAAGTTTAGACTTAACCTGCTAGATGGCGCATTAGTAGTTTTTGGGAGTGATTAACTATTAGAATTTAAATGTAAAATTATTTCTTTTTTGTTTTAACAAATTAAAAAAAATAGTATACAATTACATTTCACAGAGTATACATTGTGTATAAAATAAAATAAATTAGAAAAAAAAGGTTAAAAATAAAACATTATTAAAATGGTCCGCTTGCAGATTAAACTGTAGGAAGTTTATATACATATTTTCTACTTTGCAACTGTATGGGTTTTTTCAGGTAAAACATTTTTTTCATATACATTATTTGGAAGCTGCATTGTCATTTTATCTAAATGTTGAATTACAGCTTATTACGATGAAAAGATTTGAGTTACGTCAGTTTGTTTTGTTATCTTTTTAAATTAGTCAAATAGCCATACCATTGAGGGATTAATTTATTATTGACTATGAATATGTATGATAACTTATAATTTGATAACCTAAAACCTGTGGTTTTAACACACATACCTTGTATATTGTTTTGCTGCTAACAAATGTGTAGATGAATTACTCATAGACATTTGCTTACCTTGCAATACAGTTTTATGCATTAACTTACTATTGACTATGACAAGTACTGTAATTATTGAGATTTAAAAATCTGTGTTGTTATGTCGTCAAAAATATGAAAAAAGGTGTTTAGACTTTTTAACAGAAACCATATTTTATCCGACCAATGGAAGTAATATTATAATTACGGTTTAACCTACAGAAACAAAAACGACTTTCAAAATAAATTACGGACTAATAATCTTTGTAAAGCAGTGTTGAAAATAACATCTACAATTATGATCTATAACTGATATCTCCTATTTCTCATCCCAATGCAGATTTGATATTTTCATTAAGAAATAGGGAATTCAAATGTGTTTATGTATAAAGAAAAAGGAACACACTTACGTTCACAACAACTCCGGATACCTTACCTAAGTTAAGGCCAGTTTCTGAAACCCGCTGTTTTGCATTGGGGCATTATAGGGTAGAGGAAAGGTCTAAATTTAGTAATGACTTTTAACTTTAAATACCCCTTTAATCTTGTTAATTAATATTGGTTATACGATTATTTTTTATAATATAAACATAATATAATAACCGTTTACACCAAACAAGTGTGCATACGTACTAACTTTGATTCGAGCAATCAGTTTTAATATGGAAGTATACTGATAATTTGTTTATGATGGGTGTGGACAGTATTGCTAGTTCAATTATGACCACCAGATGGAAGGTGGAGTTAGTTGAGCTGAATTTGTTAGATGACGCATTATTCACCACATTCATCCCTCCTTAACAGGGAAGTCTTCTCAGTATTTTGGAAGATATCTATTTTTTGTTTGTCTTAAAGGAGGTTAGTCAGAATTATGACTTTGTTGAGTTGGTTGAGGAGAATCAATGTTCTGTGGCGGAGCGTATGAATTGCTTGGTTTAGATGAATGAGGATGTGGTGCAAGATGATCACGATCCAGTGTAAATATCACGTATCGCATTTTATATATATATATATTTATATATATATATTTCTGGTGTGCATGTGTATATCACTGAACTTCTAAACGACTGGACCGATTTTGATGACATTTTCTATATGTGTTGAAGGGGATTTGAGAATGGTTTAAATTCACAATTTGGTCCACTGGAAAATGTTTTAAAATTAATTTTTAATTTCTAAGTAGTTATTGATTTTAGAATGTATCACATTAGGTCCGGCAGACTGCGCTACGACACGTAATACAAAGTGAACTGATACTTAACATAAAAACCAACTCATTGTACAAAGTTGTGAATGTTTGCACACAAGGTAATCGAATTTGGTTAGATCAAAGGTAAATGAAAAGAGCCGAAAGAAGATGCTTCATGATAGAAATTGTTTTTCGTTGATACATTTTCTTGATCGGAGCACAAGGCAAACTTCACAATAATACTGGAAATATCTTAGACAGAAAATTATTTTTAATAGACTGAATTTGATTCTTTATAACCTAATTAGTTTATCGAGATTCATCCATATAAATTAATTGTACTGAATAATTTATCAACACCTAGCAAAAACCATGAAAGATAGAGGCAGGAAGTATGGTACATAACTTTATAATGTGGCTCACGAAGAAAACAATTATCAATTATCTCAGGAATGTTTAGAATATGATTTTAAAAAAATCCGTGAATATAGTGTACTGTTTTTCAACAGGAAAATGCGGGCGAAGCCGCGAGCAACAACTAGTATGTGTATATATTGATTCTTCAGAGATATTACTGTCCGGTTGGTCCACTACCAAATCAGTTTGATCTTTGTTATCTTTTGAGTACAGCAGCATTGTCTCCTTTTGGAGCTAGCTGTTTCATGAAAACTGTCTTCTCATCTCCATTACTGAGACATATAGTTACATAATTAACTATAGGGTGAAGGGTGGGCGAGTGGTTGCTCAGCCTGGGCTAGGCGGCGGCGGAGGCACTCATTCAGTTGCCGTACACATAATGGTAAATTGCACACACATTACAAACACTCACTCACAAGCACACACACATCCTTACACACAAACACGTACACACATACTCACACACGCACGTGCGTGCACAAACACACAAAACCAACAAGTTCGTGCTTCCTTTCATCTATTCTGTAACGTAATGTACAATTGGCTTGACCAGCTCCGGGTATCCTGACAGTAACTTATGTATACTTTCTCCTAGTTTTGGATTATTTCTCTTTAATTTCAAAAACATATTATTTAACATTTCAATTACGCGATATCATTAAATTGTAATGAAAAATAAACCCAGTTAATGACGTAACAGAATAAAGGGTTTTAGCAATCACAAAACAAACCATAGAAAATTAATACAGTTGAACAATAAAAATAAGTTTGGACCAAACACATGTGATGTAAATATATTATAGTTTAATTAATTGTTCATCAAAACAAGATTCTCGATGAGCTACACCCTCTACTAAGACACAAACTACAAGATGGTGCTCCACCGAATTTTACAAATGCAGTAAGGCAATGGTTGTTTTTAAAGTATACCACATGGATAGGTAGTAGTGGAACAAATGCTTGGCCATCCAGATCGCCGGATCTCTCACTTTTGTGTGGGGAACAATGATCATCTTTATTCTACTGCGGTTGAAAATCACGACGATCATAGGAACGGGATTGTGTCAGTTGAAGCAATAGTTTGACAGTATCTCTCAGTCAAAGTTACCATGCGAGTTGAGAAAAAGAGCTAGAATGATCATAAAAATCCAAGGAGGTCACTTCAAAGGAGATATTTAAAGTGATTAGTACAAACAGTACACAATATTATATAAAATATTTGTTAGTAATAAATTGTTATTGCAAATAAAACTAGTACACTTCAATGTAAAAGTTTTTATTGCCTTTTGTTGAAACACATGCCTTTAGTTACTCAAACGTAAAGTTCTGTCAGTCAGCAAAGTCCAATATGCGGTTTAAAAGATATTTATTGAAGAAATTTTTAATGTAGTTTGTCACCGTTTCACACTTGCAGTGGATCGGATAATTAAAAATCCTCTTAGAGCTAGAAATAAATTTGTATAACTTCCAAATGTTATACTTTTGGTCATGTTAGGAAACAATAAAAAGTTATGAAAAACAGTTTATTCTTACAAAGATGTATCAATCATTAAGAATTTTTTAGTTTTGTGTATTTTTTACATTAATGTTTAAAAAAATCATGTTTATCAATCACGTGTTGCTACTTTTGTAAATAACCTTACACATTTCTTACTTGGAGAGTTAGAATAAAACACTTAAAACCCGCTGTGTTATTCCAAAATTATGTACAATAACCGAGTAATTGTTTTAATATTATGTGTCAATCACCTTATATACTCAGAATTAAAATATATACATCAAGTAGTTATATCTAATACTAAAGCAATATTGTGATGTAAAAAGATATATATATATATACATTATGGTACTTAAATATTTTCTAAAAATTGTAGAAGAAATGCAGCATGCAATCGTCGGGACAATAATTTTTCAAGTTCAACACTGCTGCAGATTTAGGGTTAAATGAATTTCAAAATTAGTGTTGTACAGATTGTTATAATGTCATGTAATTTATTATCTAACATTTAACAATGATCACAGTATTTGGTGAAAATTCAGTCCTTACTATAAACTTTACAGTAATTTGTTAAACTTTTATTTTATTTTACAGAAAACCATTTCTGTTAGTTGCACATGGAGTGTTTGATATATTATCATTAAAATATAAAACAACATAAATATACTATAAGTAAATAATAAATGCTAAATACACATGCATTGCCACTAATTATTATTTAATTCGCTGTATAATAGATATTTCTTTTTACAACTACAACACTATTATAAAAAACTAAAGTTCATTAGAAATTTAATTACCTAAATAATTGCTTGTTTATGTTTTTCATTTATTTATCTCTGAGTAATAAGCTAGTAAAAACTGAGTTTAAAAAGTCAAAATCACATTGGCAAGGAATGTACTGGCAGTGTTGTTGGAACACAGTTCATAGTTATTGTTAATGATGTTACAACACAACACCAAAAATTACAGTACAGTCTTGTTTATCCAGCATTGAGTGTATTGGATGATAGGAAAGTACAACTAAAATTATTCTAAAACCAAATAAAAACTCTGGAATGAAATATTGCTAAATATCTTTTAAACACAGCATCTATTGTTGTTTGTTTAAATTTTAACTTATATTTAAGAAAATCAATTAATGATTTGTTTCTTCAGCAAAATTTGTATTACGAGTACAATCTGTTTTTACGTTACTTATTTTCTAAGTGACTGTAAGGTAAGGCCCATTGTAATTGAGTATAGGTTATTTATTATAATTAACGAAAGAATTACACTACGGCTTTGTTGGCTAGAAAAGATCTTATTAATTTATTTTTAATCACTTTTTAAATCTTGTCAGGACAAAACTACTAGTGAACTGGAATAGGAATTAATATTAACCATGCTGAAATTAAATTTAGAATCTGATGAGCTTTAAATACTGCTATTAAATGATGCAGTGAGTTAATCACTGTGGGATTCATTAACAAATAAATTAGCAGTTTGTGGATTTATTCAAACCAGTATTTTACCATATATTTTAGTCTCTTTGTAACAACTGTTTGGTGTAGGAAGGTTTTTAGTGTGTTAAAATCAACATAGCTACTAATAGCAGAATATGAATTAATTCTGTAAATTTTGACAGTTTTTAAAATGAAACTTAAGTAACCTAACCTGAAAAATTCCATAACCAAGGCAAGTCTACAGAAGCAGGGATAGATCTGGATGATGCTATATTTACAAACAACATACGAGTATGAGTAAACTGATTGAACAGTTAGAAAGCAAATCACTACTAGAATAGAGAAGCGTTTAGTTATTTCCCTTATCATACATAATTTTGTATATTATTGTGGTTTATATTTCCCTTCTAATATTTCCTAACAGTGTTTTCATTAACGTCCACTTTTGTTAGTTCAAATCAGATGTTTATATAACGGTTTGTTCACATTTCAGTAAAGCTGTCATTCTACTTTGAAAGCATGTGGAAAACATACATCCATAGGCTGCCACAAGAAGTTTCATTTCAACAAGGAGTGACAGTAACCTCCTACTAGCACAGCTGGATAGCCACTAAACAGAGAAACGCCCTGACATCAAAATGGCCACCATAGTCCCGCCCCTAGCGGCTACAGAGCAAACGAGCATGGTGACATTCCGTGACAAGAAACAAAAGTTTTTTCCCCTGTGCAAAACATACATCCATAGCCAGCCAAAAGAAGTAGTCACTTCAAAAAAAAAAAAAAAAAAAAAAAAAATGATACAGTGAGGGCAGGTCAAGATTGACGACACTGACACTAACAAGTGCACATTTACAGTGAGGTTTAAAAATGAAAAATATTTTCAAATTACAATATAGATATCTACATCTATTCCATTGATTTTTCACCCTTCATAATGTGATAAACAATTGAATACTACCTAGTTTAAAGAGACTCGACATTTTCCCCTTAAAGTGTAGAATAAAACAGAATGGAGGTTGGATAAGTGCATCTGCACTGTAATTAAATTTGAAGTAAAAATATTCTATACTGAATATAAGCTTGGCAGCACATTAACCCAACTGTTTTACCTAATATCTTAACGACTATGATACTGATAAACGCACAAATGGCATTATACAAATCACTACCACCAAGGTTGAAAGGACAAAAGTCTGTAACTATCCACTAGTTTAGATCAATTTCTAACGGAGGCAGAAGTTACATGCTTATAAAATATTGTATGCAGGATGATTTTGATACAAATGTCTATTTTTAGGACTGATAGAGGGTGTCGTAAAGAACAATTTTGTTCATAAAATTTTCAAGTAATTCCAAATAACATTTATTCCTATTATTTTTTGAAGACTTTTCAGGTTTCAAGATGGTGGCCATATAGTGTTATAGAAGTACACAGTTGAACCATTATAAATGACTATGTTTACAAATGTAATTTCGGATTAATTGTAACTAAGTCAAGTCCATGTTTATATGGTTGTAACAATTGTCTCGTAAGGTTTCAAGATTATGAACTTTCTAAAGGTTTGAAAGTGTTACAATTATATTAACAAGCCATCATTGAGGGTTATTGCCCCATCATTGTTGTGCAGATCAAACATCTAAACTAATAATGTATCTCCATTTTGACATTTCAAGATGACAGCCTTATGCAAAATCTACCGTTCTTCCGACTGAGCTGGAAGGAATATTTTTGTTTACATCTGTTAACCAGTCTCACTGTTGAGGTGCATACCTGCATTGGCTTATACATGGAAAAGACTTCTTAAAACTTTTTTAAGCCTGATACACAATTAAAGCAACTCAATTTGATTGCCTCCTGCTTCTTAAAACTCACTACCTTTCTATCCCTTTCTATATTTTCAATTAATTTGTTCTACCAACATGATTTAGTAGTAGTTTTCAACATGTATTAAATCAAATATATTGTTTATTTTATACTACTCTTTTATGTTTTATTCACAACCTTACATACGTAACTAATTAAATAAGTAATTAAAATACACAAAATAAGACATTACATGTTTTACATTTTTATAATGTTAAAAAAAGTACTATTATCTAAAACATATAATATGTAATACTCATACATATTTGCTATTACTATGAATAGAAAAATAAAAATGAATACAACTATATTTTACACGGAATAAACTCAGTGTACGGCTCACAGCTCATCCCCACTGTCCGCCTCTTCCTCACCGATCAGTTCACTGCCGTCCATCGTGTCCTGCTCTCCATCGCTCTCACTGCCACTGCCACTGTCATCACTGTCCACCGCCACCACCGAAGGCCCAGGCAGTGACAGTTCTAGGTCACTGGTGAACAGGTCTAGCAGCTGCTGCAGTGTGACGCAGTCGTCACTCCACTGCTCCGCCCCACTCGCTGCCACCCCGCCGCCAATATCCGCTCCTCGATAGTCTCCCGCACGATGAATCGGTGGACCACCGTCGGTCTGCAAACAGCACTCAGTTTATTTATCAAGAAAATTATTTTCCATCTGCCCCTAAAACATACACCCTAAAATGGTTGTGGAAATTGTACAAAAACTTCTGACACGTCCAATATTGGATTTGTAAAGGTCAAAGGTTTACAAAGTTCAAAATTTTAGGTCAATAACAATACCAAATGATGCACAATTTACTCACTTAGTCTGCCCTATCCGGTGGACCCGGCCCACAGCCTGCAACTCCTCAGCAGGGTTCAAGATGGGCTCTACCAAGAACACATGGGTGGCCTCCACAAGGTTCAAACCTTTTGCACCAGAGCGCAGAGGCAGCAGCAGCACAGTCACGTCTCCTGTCTGAGGAACATCAATGTACAACATTTTAGTGGCTTGTTACTGAATAATCAATTTATTTTGGGGTTAGTTCTTAAGAATAGTTCGAGGTTTTTTCTCAAGAAGTTCTGGATGCTTTTAAGTGGCAGGTGTTTCCACACCCGCATTACAGTCCGGACCTTGCACCCAGCGACCACAACCTGTTTCCAGCAATGAAGACCTAGCTTGTGACACAGCGCTTTGATGACAACATGGAACTGCGGGAGAGTATGACTATCTGGTTGAAGTCTCAGGTAGAAGTTTATAACGCTGAATTTCAAAACTAATTCACCGCTATGAAGAGTGCATACATTTTTGTATCACTTTCAAATGTATATAATACAATTTTTTTCTTTTCAAAGTATAAGTATTTTTGTTTACGTCAAAATGTAACCTACTGGATAGCACATGTACACGCAACAGCCTAGAATAAGATAATACGGATACTCCAGAATGCAGCGTTTAGCGTAATTCCAATGGTAGGGGCATATCCTTATGCTGCGATTTAAAAACTTTTATGCTGCGACACTTAAAACTTGTGTCTGTGGTGTGAACAATAATTATTTCATAACTAACACAACTACTCGTATTGCTGGCACTCTTATATGAGAATGAACATTAAAAAACAATAATAAACCACTCTCTAAGTTCAAAATTAATATGTTGCTGAATATTAACAATGATTATTAAAACTAAATTATTAGATTATTAGATTCACTATTACCTTGAATTCCTTCATAAACTGCCGTTGTTTGAGTTTTCCGGATTTCATCCGCCTGAAGGTGACACTGTTTTCTTCGAATGCCTCCGCCAACAAATCCAAGACCTTCTCCCACTGCAAGCAAATACTCCAGAACTCACTTTGTACAACAATAATAAAATATTTAAAAACCTTTCCATTTTCCCTCAAAGTTGTGAATGAATTGTACCTTTTTGTACCTTGGCAGTGGCAGAATAAAAAGAAAACTTGACAGAACTAATATGTGGTTGATATGTAGTAATTTATTAATAATATTCTTTCATGTACATTTACAACATCCTGATGATTGTTTGTCAATTTGTGAATAATTATCGTTTAAAATGTTACTAAAAATAATTAATTACAGAATGATTTTTTAACTATACAGGGTGGCGCGAAAGTCACTGGACAGTTGGTTAAAAGAAGAAAAAAATAACAGCAAGATGTAGTACAATAGTTTTTGTCCGTGATATATATATATAAATATTTATCTCCTGTCACTGTTCCTTCAAAAAAATATGGTCCAAGTACGCCAAATGATGATATTGCCCCCCAAACACTCACATCAGTTTGATTTAGCTGTTGCTCTAACAAAAGGCCACGTCAGACCAAATAATTTTATTAAAAAGGTTAGGATCATGTTTGTGTTGGTTAAGCATCAATCCACAAAACTGAAGTCGTCGATCTGGATCATCTTCAAGTAACCCATGTAATAAACGTTGAATGTAAGATTTATAATTCTGTTTGTGTAACATTCTTTGCACTGACCTTCATGATAAATCCAGCTCACATGCTAATCGTCTGGTCGATTTTCGAGGACTTTTGGTTCCAGCTAAACATACCCGCAATAAATTGTCATCAGTTGAGACTGTTGTTAGGCGGCCAGACCTTGGTGCATCCATAACAGATCCATGTTGTTCAAATCTATCTCGTATGTTGTACACTGTTTGACTAGATGGTGGTTTTGATCTAAAGTGTATTCCCCATTCATTAACAACTGCAGTAGCACCACTTTTATAAAATGTTTTTAACGCAAAAATCCTTTCTTCTTTCGTTAACATTATGACTAATGTTTAACAAACATTCTATTAGAAAAATAATAATTCGGGAACTACAGCTTTAAACACGTGTTCCAGATGAACTAACTAGTTCGATTGTTGTGAGTTTCATTGCATTGTATTGCCAACTTAAAAAGGCATAATTACCAACATTTAGTAATACCAACATCGCGGACGAAAACTATTGTACTACGTCTTGCTGTTATTTTTTTTCTTCTTTTAACCAACTGTCCAGTGACTTTTGCGCCACCCTGTACATACCATTAACAAAATTACATTATATTATATTGTAAATTGAGTACAATACATCAAGTGCAGGTGGCATATTAAAATTTAATGTTACAACATTTTGGTACACGTTACAGCACCATATACTCAAAAAATCTATATATATATATATATATATATATATATATATATATAAGTAGATAGTAATATGGGGTTCCTGGCGCACTTTCGGAGCCGACCGAAAAGCAATGTAAAATACTGTTCAATGTACCATAAAGGAAGCTGAGAAATAACACAGCAAATCTCAATGAAAAATTAACCGAATCTACAGTCGTTCGTCTCCAAAAGCGATCGGTACATTACTATCTACTCCTGAGGAATGAAAAATTAACCGAATCTGAGCTTCTACTTTCTTAAGCTGTGCTTTGTAAAATGTTGTCAAATCTGCTACGAATAAAGGATTTATCTTAATAAAATTTAATCAATTTAAAACATTTTTACTAAAAACATACTTTAATAAAAAACTTTTCTACTAAATAAACAACATGAACTCACCAAGCTCTCTTCAGTTTCTAGCATTTCAAAAACTTACAAAGAAAGACAATTTTAACGAGTTCAACGAATTACCAAAACATTTTAAAGAACAGTTGATACTTTCCTTAAATGATACAGAATTCAAAGAACTTGTAAAGTCTTTTGCAGAAAAAACGTCTAATGGAGTGTTTTACTATCGGCAAAAAACTAAAAAAGTAAGGGATTACATATTTAATATAATTACGAAAGATATTGAAAAGAAAGTAAAAAATAAACAAACAGAGAGTTTTCATCGTTTTTTTATGACATTTTCCCCATATTATACGTTCTTTCAAGATAATCAAGACTTAATTGATGAATTTCTTAGGAATTTTTGTGAGTATCAAGATTTATCAACACAATTCATTAAAGAGCATTATAGAATTTTTCTTATAGAATATAGCCACATTTTGTGTGAAACAAAAGGTATTACTGTAGATAATATTCCATGTGATTCCTATGAAGAAAGACACCAACTATGGTTATCAAAACAGTACTATGACGTGGGGAGGGACTGCAAGTTTTAGAGTTAAGACTTTATTCTACAAAGTTAATTGTTATAATTTCTTTATCTTTAATAGTCTTCTTTCCAGTAACAACCAAGTGTAATTTTTCATTTTTGTTTAATTCTTTAATCTTTTTCTCATCCAAAACAGTCAAAAATCTGTTCGGCAAGTGTACTTTACAATCTTCCAACTCGGCAATTATTGTAAACCCGAATTTATCTTTCATTTTCTCCAAATTCAAGATTCTATGTTTCTTCCTTTCTTCCAATTCATTTAACTTCTTATACTCTTTAAACTTACATTCTCCAATATCATTTAACTCTTTCAAGAACTCCATTTAAATAGAAAAAATTTAAAGACGGAAAAAATGAAATTTGCTAACAATCACTCGAGAAGTCGGGGAGAATGTGAGTAAAACCGCATTCTTTTCACGAGGTTCTTCGTTTAATTTCTCCAAATGTACTATAAAATCATCGAGGATTTCTGGTTCAAAATCATAAACAAATTCTACATCTAGATAATAAAAAAATACAGGTAATATCTTTTCATAATAAACGTGTGTATCGATACCTACAAACCTAATGTAGTCTTTGAAAAGGAAAATAATTTTGTCAATGGTTCCAAGAGATAAGTAAAAATTTTTATTCTGTTTTCTAAATTCTGTAACAAATTTTGTTTGCTTCTTGTCTCCGTATTGTAATTTCATAAGCAGATTATTCAAATGTGTTAGTTTATTTCGAAATTTCTTAGGTTTAGGTCTTTCGTACAAAATTAAATTACAATCTCTACAAACTAAATATCTTTTATCGATAATTTCTCCTCTATTAGAACACTTGTAACAGTTGGCATTATACTCTTCCATTTAAACAGAAAGATTTTTTGTTTAAATGGAGATTATGGAACTAACTCTGCCGAGATATAAATTTTTCAGCGCAAATGTTTGTGTTTACATTTCTACAACAGAGATAAATAGAAATAATTTCATTCTATTGTACAACTATTTAGGATATTTTGTCTATGATTACAAAGATTATTCCGGAAGAAATCGAGATTTTTCAGTGGCGAAAGAGTATATTTTTGAAATATTAGAAGGAATGAAAGAGAATAATATGAACATCATTAACTACTGAATTTCTCTAATATCGTTCTTAATCACATCATAGGCTAAAAATTTCTCAGAGACAACAACAACATAACAAATCGCGTTTGTAAAAGCTTTTTGAAAATCCATATTGATAATTATATCGTTCTTTGAACCAGAAATATTTGTCAAACTCTTTGTTGTATCAATGACATAAATAGGTCTATTCGCTAAAAATTCTTTAGGATTGTAATACATTTCCTTATTATTACAGTAAACTTTCTTAAAATCTTGATACATCTGATACATGATTCTGAAAAGACCTCCGGAAATGTTTAAATTTTGTAATTCATCTGGATAATAAGAACCGTTCAATTTTACTCTGATATTTTTTACATCCAAACTATCAAACTTTGAAGGATTTTTTTCTTGATTATTCTGTCTATCTGTTTGAAAACCTATGATAACGAACTTGGGATTGAAGATATTTCTATAAATATTTGTGATATCGAACGAATAAGTTGTTCCGGAAATACCTTTTTGTTCAATACATTGCCAATCTAGAAAATTAAACATAATGTTTTGACTTTTTGTAATTTCATCAATCAACCTTATTTTACTCGTGATTTTATAATCAATCATTGGAACTCTAATAAAAAAATCTGTAATTGTTATTTTTCCATCAACAGGCATAACATTTCCAGTTGCAGTCTTCAGAATCACATCATCGTCTTCTGCTCTTATAAAACTTAGATAAAATCCTCCTTTATAGATCGGAATAGTAACATTTTCAAAAAATCCTAATCCAAAATGAGATAAATTTCCAGCTGCTTCAAAAACACCAAATTTAAAATCTGATTCAAAGCCATTAGAAGTTTGAGAAATAACATCACTTTTTGAATACGAAATACTTCCTTTAATTGTGCTTAATTGGCCACAGTTTTCGACTTCTTCTATCAATTTATTGTGTTTTCTTACTTCAATCTTAGAAAATAAAAACGGTATAAAATTATCGATTAATCTAACATTATCAGTTCCAAGATATGCTTGACCATCTTGTTTTGTTAAAGTTCCAGAAATATAAAACTGGAAGTTAGACGAGCAAAAGTTATCTCCAAAATCAATATTAAACTCAGTTCTTTTATTCGGTTCATTCAAATGTTGTTTACTAATTGGATAGAAATTTTTAAACTCCGCCCTTTCAATATCACTAGCATATTTTCTGTAGTCCGCCATTTAATAAGAGAAAATTTAGAAATTTTAAACATCGTGTATCATTTTTTCATCGATCTAATGTACGTTTTTATAAGAAAAGATATAAATTTTAGTAAAATAATTAAAAAGATTAGAGTCATTTTTAATGATCTACTTCGTCATATTCAGGATTCTCTTCCTTAAATTTTGCGATTTCGGCCACATATTTCAATAAAATCTGCACAGGATAGTAACCGCTATCTATAATATTATTCCAATCAACTGTATCTTTATTTTCATCCAAAAACTTTATACTCAAGTGTTGATAGAGACAAAGAACAGACATATGATCTTTTAATTGATAATGTATATTTTCTTGAATGAACTCTGATGATAAAGTTTGATATTTAGCAATGTTATACCAATTCAATTTGTTTACGTATAATCTCATCATATCTTCGGATAATTCATATTTTTGAGAAATATCATCCCAATGTTCTTTTTTCAAATCTCTTTCGTGTTGCATTATAAAAAGATCGAAAGCACTGTAATGTCCCGCCATCTCTATTTATTAAGAAAAAATTTCAAAATCAAGTTTTCATAAATTGGCTCTTTTTAGCGTTACATTCAGCACATTTTCCAGAAATTCTCTTAACTCCATTGATGTTTGCATAGTATTTTATATCATTTGTTGCAGTTTTTTCTTTACATCTCACACAATATATGAGCGCCATTTATATAAGGAAAATTAGTCATCATAGCCACCTACTCCATTAAATCTGTTATCAATATTTTCAAAAGTTTTATTAACATCTTCTTTAAATTTATTAAAGTTTTCTTCTAGTTTATTTACTTTATCGAGATATAAAGAGTATCGATCATCTATACTTTTAAGTAATTCATTATTATGTGTTATTTGCTCATTTAAACGTGTACCAAAATCTTCAAAAAAGTTTATTTTCTCATTGAAATGTGTATCAAAATCTTCCAGAATTTTGTTAATTACTTCACCAACTAATACATTAACACTATTTTTATATGTATTAAAGTTTTCTTCTAGTTTATTTACTTTATCAAGTAATTCACCAACATCGTCTACTGATCTTCTATTTCTGGCTTCTAACTTGTCATAGACTTCTGTTGTAAAATCTTTAACATGCTGTTTATGATTCTCATAATTTTGTTTTAGTTCATTAAACATTTTAATAGGATCTTCTAATTGAATCATTACAACAACATCAAATGGATTAATTCCTTTACTAACACCGCTAATTCTTTTTCCTTTAAAATCTAAGGCATTTTTAACATTCGGATCATGTAAATCAACAATATCGATGTTTTCTGATAATTTTAGAGGTTTCAAAATTTGTTCTTTAACAACAACATCATGTTTGTCAATACCAGGTCGAACACCGACAATTCTTTTCTTATTAGCCAAACTAACATAATTCTTTTCAACTTTGATCGCTTCAGTAATTTCATCAGCTTTTTCGATATGAGACATTAAATTGGTAAATAATTTTTTTACACCATCATCAACTTCTTTTTCCAATGTTTTTATTTTATCAGCAACTTCATTTGAACTCATGAAATTTGCAAGTTTGTTATCATATTCTGCTTTAAAATCTTCAATCTCGACAGCAAACATATCTGAATCTGGAAGGTTTTGTAATACATTTTCTAACTTGTTATCAAACTCATTTCTCAAACTATCAAAATTCAAACTATTATCTACATTTTGAATAATTTGTGTTCCAAATACGTCAAAAATATTTTGTGAATCCATATTTATTAAGCAATAATTTGTTAACAACTTCTTTAAAATCTTTACCATTACTCAGTTCATTCAAAACAAAAACACATAAATGACCACAAATTGGGGGATCTTTATAGTCTTGAATCTGAGAATCATTGTAGTAGACGCTTGATTTTTTCAAATATTTAATCAATTCTATAGGTGGTTTGTCCTCAATTCTTCCATACGAATCAAAATAATATGCATTCTCATCATTTTTATAATAACAAATCCAATGTGTTCCACTTCCCATAATCGAGTCTAAATTCACAATTCCACATTCAAATTTCTTAACTTTTTCAGGTAATGTATCTCTCATGAAGATTCCTCTAAAATGTTTAATATTTTTGCAGATTTCTTCCAATTCCCCGAATGTTAAAGGTTTAAATTTTTTTTTCAATGTTTGATTTCACGTAATTCAAAGTTTTTTCATCTAATCCAGATCCTGTAACATCTTCCAACTCTTTATCTAACCAATTTAAAATGTTTCGAACAATAGGAATCACATCTTTTTTAACGATTGGAGCAGCTTTACGAACATAAGGAACTACATTTTTAACAACTGGAATATTTTCTCCAAAATCTAATAAATCTTTCAAAAGTCCACCATTTTTAAGTTCTTTCAACTGATTATAAGAAAATTCTATTCTGGTTCCTTTATTGTTTTTCTTATGTTTTTCGAGTTTATTGTATTGTCTATTTGTTAAAAATATCTTATCTTCGCCATTTTTTAGTTGATCTATTTTAAATTGAATACTAACGGGTATTTTCTTCTTAAAAGCGGATTTTATTTTTTCTTTCTGATTTTTGCTGAAATTTACATTCACCTCCATTTATATAGTTAAAATTTCAAGTTCTCTTCGATTCCCATTCCTAGTTTTCTCTTCAAAAACATTGCTCCAGCTGTTGGAAGCGCAACAAATCTTTCACCTAAACTAGCATCTTTTGATAAAAATCTATCCATTGCCTTATCTTGCAAAACTTTATCTGCGATATGTCTGGAATTTGTGTCTCTATGTTTTGCATAAAAAATATCGTGTTCCATAGCAGCTTGATCTAATTTATTTATACCAGGATCTCCTCTTTTTAGTCTTTTTTTCGAGTTTTGTGCCAGGCCCCAGATACTGATAAGTTGGTACGTGTAATTCAAAAGGTAAATTGTTGATAAAATCATTCAAAAGTCCACTACCCTCAATCATAGATGAACTTATTGCCGGCAAAACTCGTTTTAAATATTTAATTCCATCAGGTTTTTCAATCATTTCATCAAGTTTGTTCGAAATAAAATCTTTAATCGCTTTCTTTTCGTTCAAAAAATTGTTGTTTCCAGCCTTTTCTTGAGCATAAATATAATTAATAATTCCATCGAGTTTTGTCAAATCGTCGATATATCTGTATTCAATCTTATTATCACTGTATTTTCTCACACCTGATCCTTCGATTCTTTTTTCCCAAATTGGTTTAATCAAATTGAGATATTTTTTACCTTTACTTGACTTTGGTTTCTTAGTTGATGGATCATTATTTTTGTAAATTGAATCAGATTTCCATAAAATTTCAGTATACTTTTTCAAGTCTTCTTCAGAATATAAACCGTCTTTTGGAACATCAGTGCCTGTTAATAATCTCCATAAACCTTGAGTTCCTTCATATGTTTTTTCATTAATAATGATATCATTATGCTCAAAATTCACGGGCAAATTTCCAATCATAAAACTTTTCTTTTTTCTGTCCCAATACAAACCAAATTTATCATCCTTTGCTCTAGGAAGAAATTTTTTACCAATTTCACCAATTATTATATCCGTTGTTCCAGGACTTATTGGTTCAACTATGGTAGAGTCTTCAATGATTCGAGGTCTAAATGGTGTTGAAGATGGTAATTTTGGCAATTCAAACTCAGATTCTGGTATCGAAATATCAGCAAATTGTCGTACAACTGGAACCAAATTCATCAAATTTTGATTATCGCTTAAAACATTTTCAATTTTGCCCTCAACATTTTTTATTGCAGATGTTACAGGTTGATTAATTTTTTGAATAAATTCTTGTTCTTTTTCATCAATTCGAATCTGTTCTTTAAATTCTTTGATTAATTTCTTTTCTATTTGATCAAGTTTTTTTGCTTCTTCTGAAGTTACGTTCGCCATTTATTTAGGAAAATTTTGAAACGTAAACGTGGAACGTGAAACACGAACGTGAAACATGAACGTGAAACGTAAACACGAACGTGAAACATGAACGTGAAACGTAAACACGAACGTGACACATGAACGTGAAACATGAACGTGAACGTGGACCGTGAACGTGGAACGTAAAAACGTGAAACATGAACGTGAAACATGAACGTGAACGTGGAACGTAAAACCGTGAAACATGACCGTGAAACATGAACGTGAAACATGAACGTGAACGTGGAACGTAAAAACGAGAACACGAAACGTAAACGTGAACGTAAAATCATGAAAACAACTAGATTATCACACGTTTATATTGGAAAATTTATTCAAATATTTACCATTTTTAGGCTTCAAAGTTAGATTAATTGTTAAAAATCCGTAGTCTTCCTTCCAAATTTTATCACACAACTCAATAAAGTGGTTTAAAACTCATATCAGAACCCACATAATTGTTGTAAATCTTTCTCGAATAGTGATCGTCTTGCTTAAAAACACACAACATATTCAAATTATTTCTAATAACTTGTTTATCAACCTTTGAAAAGCATTGAGAAAGATAGATACAAGATATGTTTTTGTGACGAGACATTACGAAATATTCCTTAATAACGTCCTGATTTTCCAAAATACAATCATCAAAAACGATTAACGAATTGGGTTTACATTCGCTTAACGGAACTATGTCCTCAGAAGCATTATAAAAATGTGATATTTTTTTGTTTAAGTTTTTCTCAATATTTTCAAATCTTTCTTGTAATTTTTTATAGGCGTCTTGTTCTAAAGATTTACTAAAAACATACAAATTGGAATAAGGAATCAACCTATTGTAGATAAAATTCAATAATAAAGTTGTTTTTCCACATCCACTTGAACCAACAATTAACAATCTGATTGGTTGATCTTTCTTATTTTCTTCAAACGTTTGAAGTTTTATCTGATCTTTTTGCTTTAAAAATTTCTCCATTTAAATAGAAGATTTTCATCTTGAAGCAACGCTTGCGAAAATGAAGCTGTTCAAGTTGACTTCAGAAAGCTCTAAATTAGTTTTAAACTTGGAACATCCTATACACTTAGAGGAAGAATCAAATTATTTTATCGGTTTAAGCGGTTTTTATTCTGACAATTTTGTAATAAATATTAGTGAAAGTTCTCCTTATTGTATAGGATTTAGTGAGAAGAACGTAACAAAATATTATGGTTTAAACAAAGGATATTATACTTTCGATCAAATAAAAAATTCCCTTAAAAATTATCTGAAAACATTCAAACAATCAGATAAATCTTTAAACTTTGACGAAAACAAGTTTGAAATGCAAAAAAATTATCTCTCTAATAAAATTCAAATAAAATCACCAGTAAGAATAATGTTTTCAGCAATTATTGTAGATTTGTTAGGGTTTGTTCAAGAAACTATTGAGCCAAATCAGGTATATTTAGGAAATAAAACGCCAAAATTTAGACCGTTCGATGTAATTGAAGTGCACTGCAATCTCGTTGAACCTAGTTTTGAAAATCATACCGAACATTTACACAAAGAATCTGAAATTTTGTACACTTTTTTCCCAAATGTTGCTTATGGATCGAAAATCAGTGAAAAACCAAATGAAATCGATTATATTCCAATTAGAAAAAATATTAAAAGAATTCAAAAAATCGTTCTAACTATACAAGACTCTGAGGGAAATTTAATAAATAATGAGAGTAAAACAACAATATATTTAAGATTGTCGAAAGAATGATGAATCAAGGGGGGAACGAATCGTTCTTACCTTCAAACTTTCAAAACGAGTTGATAATGATGATAAATACCAATACTTTTATCTAAAAGATAAGGTAGCCCTCGAGGGCCACCTCACAAATATTCACAAAAAATACGAATAAAGACAATGTTAAAGAAAAATACAAAAAAAGCTTTGAAAACATAGATTCTGACAAGGGCGTCGATTCGACGCTCTTACAAAAATTTTAGAATATGAAAACACGAGACAAGCAATAATATTAAACGTTGATGATTATAAATCAATGTTTAAAGACATAAATCAAGGGGGTCTATTGAATAGACTTCCTTTAAACTTTCAAAATAACACTGTTTTCGTTAATGAATCTGGACTTTATACTCAAAATAAAAAATTGCTTGTTAAATTTTTTCTATCTAAATGGAGTCAGTTGTAGACCTACTCAATAATCAACTTATATTCAATAACAAACATATCTTTACGATTGTTGACGAAAACAATGTGATCTGGTTTAAGGCTAAAGACGTAGCAAAAATTCTAGAATATGAAAATACTATGCAAACGATCAGAATAAACGTTGACGAAGATGATAAAAACTTCTATTTTAATCTAAATATAAGGGGGGCTATAAATAGCTTACCTTCAAACTTCCAAAATAACACTGTTTTCGTTAATGAATCTGGACTTTATTCTTTAATTTTGAGATCGCATAAACCAGAAGCGAAATTGTTTAAAAATTGGGTTACGAAAGAAGTATTACCTTCCATTAGAAAATATGGTGAGTACAAACTCAAAAACGAAAATAAGCAGTTAAAAGATGAAATAAAACAGTTACAAATTAAAGATGAAATGAAATCATTGAAAATAGAGAATCAAGAATTGCGAATGGAGTTAATGAAACCAGATCTTGTTTGTAAAGATTTTGATAAGAAAAAACACCATGTTTTTGTATTAATTAAGAAGAATCACATGTGGGAATGGCCTTATTACGTTATCAGAGCTCAGAAACGAGAAATACCAAACCGATTAAAACATCTAAAAATAAATTATCCTGAATTAGAGATTTTGTTCATTGATGACGAACCAAATTCTATCAATCTGTATAACCAAATGAAAGAATCTTTGAATATCTTATACAACGGAAATCATTTTACCACAAATATGACTGAATCTCGACTGATTTATAGAATATCTAAATTACACGATGAAAATGTTACTCAATTTTACTAAAAACTCTTGAATTATGATATTTTGTTTGTAAATGTTTTTGATAATTATTTAACCATTTTATAGTTCTTCCACATTCACATTGAGTATCTTCATAATATAATCTATGGTGATTCTTCTTTACACAATCTTTACAATATGAGTCTTTCTTATCTCTACTATAGTGATGACTATTAAACTCTGAAATTTTTTTAGTTTCTTTACATTTAAGACATTCTTTCTCTTCCAAAGTTAATTTTTCTATTTTATCATACAGCTCTTTATGATACTTCCTATAACAATCTTTACAATTATAAATAATTCCATCTTTTCTACTTTTATCTTTATAAAAAGCTTCAAAACCTTTTATTTCTTTGCACATTGAACATTTCTTTTGAGCCTCCATTTATATAGAAAAAATCTTTGACTTTCTCAATTCATATTCATAAAACTTTCCGGTTATTTCTTCATTATTTAAATCTTTTATACTATAAGTTACAGGATCTGTGTTATTAATTTGATAAATCACAAAGATTTCTCTTGACCAATTGTTCTTATATTTGTTCGAAAATGTTTGTTTTTTACTAACAATTCTTACATGATCATTGACTTTAAATTTAGTTTTCGTGTGAATTTCAGGTGGAACATACTTGAAAACTGTCTCTAATAACTCCTTTTCTGCATCTTTATCTACGACTTTGGGCTTCATTTTGATTGTGCTATGAACCGTATCATTATAATTTGTGACTATTTTTTGAAGAATATCGATCCATTTAAAGTTTTTATTAATCTCAAAAAGAACCTTCATTCTTTCATTTTGAGTTCTGTTATATCTCTCTACAATACTTGATTTCTCTTCGTTTTCAGTATGATAAATCTTGATGTCGTATTTTCTCAAAACATCATTAAATTCTTTATTTTTAAACTCTAAACCCTTATCTGTATGAAGTAGGTTTGGAGGTTTGTGATTGATCATTATGGCATCTTTTACTATATCTTCGAAAGCTTTTGAAACATCCTTGCCGTTTTTTCTTTTGATAGCTCTTGACCAAGCATATTTTGAGAAAGTATCAATAACATTTAACATATACTTGAATCCATCATTTTGATCCGAATAGTTAGACATTATAACTAAATCTGCTGCCCATAAATCGTCAATTCCTAAAGTTATAATTTTTCTCTTTTTAAACTTTTTTCGTACTGGTGCATGAATTTCTCTAGCTTCAATCTCGATTTCTTCCTTATTCTTAGATTCTTTCTTTACTTGTTTTTCATTTGGATTCTTTATAAATTTACTCTTATTTGTCTTACATTTTGAACATTTTGCTGCAATTCTATACAATCCGTTTTGAGTTTGAACGATTTTAGAATCTATATTTTTCGTTTTTTTCTTGCATTTGTGGCAGTGAATCAAATCATCTTCCATTTACATGTCAAAGTTTCCAAGTTTATTTAACTCATCTAATATATCAGATTTTGCTTCATTTTTATAGCCATAAGGTACTGTATCGATCTTATTTTCTAGGACAACTCTCTTATCATCTTTAGCGTTTAGTGCCAGTTTGTTTATGGTGACGGTGTACAATTCATGTTTATAGCTTTTTATTACAGTCATCTCCCTAAATTCTTCTTTATCTTCGAACAAACATCTCTTTAAGTTTTCGATATTTATTGTTTTATTTACAACGCTTCTCTTAATTCCTTTACACTTAACTGGATTTTTGTCTAGCTATTTGTACGAGTACATCTTAGACCTTAAACCACAAAATTCTTCTAAAACTTCGCTATTTAGTTCGTCTTTGAATTTCCCTATTACCTTCTTATTTTTAGTAGTGAAACATTCATGATCTTTTGGATAATCACTTGTATCAAAGTCATCTATGTTTTCTTTAATAATTTTAAAAGGATCTCGTTTCAATTCTAGAAAATAACTGTCTGTATCCATGTAACACAGATTCAAATCTGGATCAAACTTCTTTAATTTGTTGTAATAAAACTCGTACATTAGCAATTTTGAGAGGTCGAGAACTGAAAATCCTATGTAAATCGGTTTGTTAAATTTAACCTTTTGTTTGTACATGTGACTCGCTATACAGTTGTCGTCAAAGATGTTAAAGCATTTGAAATTTGTTTTCTTAGCTTGTTTCATTGAAAATTCTTCATTTCCAAGCTTAATATCACATCTGTTTCTCACATTTTCCATAGATTTTCCAAACACTGAGTTGTTCATCAGCTTATAAAAGTCCTTTTCAAAGTCGCTTGTAGCTTTGGTTCTCATGTTTGTGTTAAAATCAATGTAATCTTTCATAAAAGGCTTCTGATCGAATGCAATAACTCTATTCACATGTTTCAAAATCATACCTTGTTCCAGATAGAATTTCAAATTTCTCGAATGAACAACGTATTCAGTTTTATCCAGTAGAGTTGTGCAAAGTTTGTTTTTAAAATGTTCTGGAGCAAGAGGTAAATCCTTGTGATGTTCGTGTAAATTTGTTGGATATCCAAGATCAACTTCGAGAATATAGCCATAATCTTCGTCGCCAGTGAGTTCCAAAATTGTTTCTTTCCATTCTTCAGTTGTGTAAGTTTTTGGATCCATCCACTTGATATCACTAAACGGCAGTTTTTGCATTAGGCCATACCCATAAAGGTTATTAGCATCAACGTATAACAAATAGTTTTCGGGCTTTGTCTTATCGAAATCTTTCAAATATTTGCTATTTGCTTTCACATATCGTTTAATACACTGAGAAATGCCCCCGCGAATGCCTTTTTCAATCATCAAATACATATTATAATCGTTAATTAGCTGAAGCTCAATTTTCGTTAATTTTAACATTGCGTCCCATGCGAGACTGGGAGCTGTTAGATAGTGTGCCGGATCGAGTTTATAGCAATTAAGGCAAATGTTTCTGAAATTTTCGAATATATCAGCAAGCAATAAAACATCTTGGATATTGTACAAATCAGAGTAATTTCCAAGATTTTTCTCTTTTAATTTGTTCCAAACATTTTAAGTAGTGTTGATAATCTTTCTCAGATATGCTCTCATCTGTCAAGAGTGAATAGAAATCTTGAATTTTCAGCTCTTCTTTGTAATCAAGTTTTTCAATACTATCGATAAATTCATAGGGAAATATTCCTTTTCCTGACAATATTTTAAAAATCTCTTCTTCGTCATTTGGCTGTCTTTCTATAATTTCATTCAATCCATCCTGTATAAAATTATTTGTATGTTTGAAGTCTTCTCTCTTTAGATTTTTAGCTAACTTTTCTATAGACGAGGCCATGAATCTGAACGTGTCTACAAACGAAAACTTGATGAATTTTCTTGGCTTATCACCTTCGAATTCATAGCCATATCCAGAATTTACAGAATAATTTATATATTTTTCATCGGTGTTTGCAATCAAATCAACATTTCCATATTGTTTTGCCAATTCTTTTATGTACAAATGCGTATCGTAATTAGACATATTGTGACAGAAAACGGGAATATTCTGAGGAAATTTCAAATTCAGATTACAAATTCTATGAGCTGCACCTCGAAATTTTCCAGTCAAATGACAGTGATCTCTGCATTTTTTGAATGCATCATAAGCAGAACTCCAATTATCTGGTAAAAACCCTAAAGTTTTTTCAGTGTCTTGATACGATATTTCTTCACAAATGTGGCAAAGATTTGAATTTTGATACGAAATTTCTTCTTCGTCAGTCAATTTCATGGGCTTCATGTTCTTTGAATTATATTTTTTAGCTATGTACTTCGATAATTTATTGAGTTCTTCAAACAATTTTGCAGGAACGTTCGGCAACTCTTCTTCATTTTTTGCTCGATAACATATCGGCTTGTACATACGATTGGTCACATTAGACACTAAATATAGAGTAAAACCATAAGGAATATGCTTCTGAATCTTGGTTGTAGTCGATTTTTGCGGATTGTTTTTGCATGTGGGAATCTTCTCTAATATGCTTTCAAAATCCATATAAATAACGTACGGATGGCTAAATTTCTTTTGGTAATTGGTAAATTTAGTTGTTTGACCCGGAAACGGCATAATTGGCTTGCAAACTTCATGTTGCTTACAAATTTCTAAATGATCTGATAAAGCACTATATTTGTAGAAATGGCTTAAACATCTTCGACACAAGAACGTCTTGTGAGCATTTTTTGATATCTGTGAACTCGCTAATCTACTTAAATCTGTTATCAAAACATAATGGGATTTATCATCTTGTTTAACATACAATAAATCAACTTCTAACTTGGCGTCATAAACTTCTGAAATTTGCAACGGTACTATGTGTAGTTTTTCATCAAAAGTATAGACATTTACAGACATTTTCGGATACTTGTACTTTGCTTTGCTGCTTCGTTTTTCAAATAATTGTATATCTTTTAAAGACATAGGATAGTCGAATCCAGAAAATATCTCATCGTTCACGAATTTTTCGTATTGTTTTGCTCTGTCAACATGAGTCTCGGGTTTTTCAATAGCGCATCGGATAGAGTAAATAAAGCAATAATCATCTTTATTTTTGATATTTACACAAGCTTTTTTATCTTTGATTTCCTTTGGTAAATCGATATATGATCCTGCGTTCATAAATTCATGTTTATTAAGGCTCAAAATCAGTTGTTTACAACGTTTTAATGTCCAACCAGAGCCCTTATTTGGATGATTTGTCTGTTCTCGATGTGTTAATTTATTAAATTGCTTAGTAATAAAGTCGTTTACGTCGAAGATTTCGTCTGCTTTTATAGTAAAGTACATTGGACAAGTTTGTGTTTCACCGTTCACTAAAGTTCGTTCGTATTCGCATTCTAAAGAGAGATAGCCCTTCATATTTTTAACGGTTTCTTGAAATTTTTCGATTAAACTTTTAATCTCTGGCCTCATAATTGATAGATATTTGTAAATTGACATGAACTTATCGTTTAAATTCGTTAAAATGTATTGCTTGAAAAGACCGTGTATTGAGGATAAAACTTCTACATCAATGATATTTTTAGGTTTTTCGTTAAGAGTTTTGTCAATTTCTTCGATCATTTCAGACTTAGTTTTATCGTTTGTTTCTAAGGACAATTTTTCAGCGATTGATTGAATTTTTTCATCATTAAATAGATTGAGATCTTTTTTATCTTCCTTAAAGCTTTTCTTTAATTCACGCAATTTTTCTATATTGTACATCTTTTCGTGACCATCGATTTGATTCTCTTTAGCCCAAGTCCTCAAATAATTTAGTTCTTTATTATAAATTTCTTTGTTCTTCAAATGATTTTTCGAATTGTAATGACGAGTATAGTGATGTTCAAAAATGTCTTTTTTGCAGTATGGGCACTCTATCTTTTTCCGCTCCATATTTAAAGAGCAAAAATTTGTAAACTAAAATTTTGAGAAGTGGTGATTTTTGTGACAACTTGACACAAATCAGCACAATTTCTGGTCAAATGTTTTCAGATTGTTCTATTTAAAGAGCAAAAATTTGTAAAATTAAATTTTGAGAAGTAGTGATTTTTGACACAAATCAGCACAATTTCTGGTCAAATGTTTTCAGATTGTTCTATTTGTTATAGAAAAATCTTTTAACTAAATTTAGTTAAAAGATTTTTCTATAATAAATGGCAGCGCTGTTACAAGAGTTGAATAAGGTTGGTGAACTAAGATTCAAAGAATATAAGAAATTAGTGGAATTGGAAGAAAAAAAGAGATATAGAATCTTGAATTTGGAGAAAATGAAAGATAAATTCGGGTTTACAATAATTGCCGAGTTGGAAGATTGTAAAGTACACTTGCCGAACAGATTTTTGACTGTTTTGGATGAGAAAAAGATTAAAGAATTAAACAAAAATGAAAAATTACACTTGGTTGTTACTGGAAAGAAGACTATAAAAGATAAAGACTGTGTTACAATTAACTTTGTAGAATAAAGATTTTTTATTAAGATTTTTTGATTTTTTCATTAAAACAGCTTATAAATGTAGAAGCAAACATTGAACAGTAAAACAGCTAAAGATTCGGTTATTTAACATTCGTGCTTTCCTGTTAGATTTTATTAGATTTGTTTATGGTTCAATGGACAGTATTTTACATTGATTTTCTGACTGTCCCAAAAGTGGTCTAGGAACCCCTTACTGTTTGATTTTACAGATTCGTTTATTGTCCTTTAAACAGTATTTTCCCTTGATTTTCTGTGTGTCCCAAAAGTGGTCTAGAACCGGCATATTCATATCTACTTATATATATATATATAATGGAGTTGTAGTACAGTACAACTCCATTAATCCGGCATCCTACAGTAAGGCATGCTTGGCAATACAGCATGCATTTTGGAAAAAGTACAATTTTCCTGCACAACGCAAAACATCAATAATTTAATACGCAACAATATTTTTTCCGTTCGTGGTGGACACAGCGTTTAGGTGCGTGTGGAGAATAGGCTAGGTGTCATATTCAACCAACATCGGGTGGTATCGAGTCAAATGACTGACCATGGCCGTCGGCTGTCAGCCTGAGTAACCGGATGCATTTTCGTATTTTCGTATCAATTGAACTGAGTCTAGTAATGGTAGGTCAACTCCACAGTTAATGTGCTCAGGTGATATAGTATGTGCTCACAGGTTTGTGATGGAAGGTTGATTCTAAACAAGTGACGTCTCGCCACTGCCTTCTGAGATAGGCAAGTAGTGTCTATAGAGGCTGGCAGTGGCAGTACAGGGCTGACCTTAACTGTATTCCACCTAATTTTTGGGATGCATAGCCTATGCACTGTAAATAATAGACCGTCTATGAATAATAAAAACTGATTTTACTGTGATTGTTTTTTAATTATTAAGTGTACATTATTTCTCGGATATGTATCCAATAATCCAGGATATTTGATAATTCGGCATGCCTTAAAAGCCCTGACCGTACCGGATTAACGGAAGTTTACTGTACCTATAATAGTAGTAATAGTAATAGACGAAAATCACAGTGAAAACTTACCCGAGTTAAATAGCAAACATATCAAATTAAGTTTAAAGAACTTCAAAAAATTAGTTGGACTTTTGGCTTGTTGGGTTGTCAAAAATTTACAGAGCGGCTGCCTTTTATTATTTCTTGATAAAAATATCGCAATTCCTCAGTCTAGTTTTACAAAAACTATAAGCAACTATAATATTTCACACAGATTACCATGATAATGCAATCAGGTTTTTTCTTATTCTAAATTGAGGTTCCTAGCTCATTCATTCCCTGTTACCTGGTTTTTCCGGTCAGGTGGCCAACCTGAATCAGGCGCAATTCTATCATACACACGGTACTTACCGCAGAGAACACAAGTATCTTCACGTCACGCTGTTGGCTGATGAGCCGCAGTGTTTGGCTGACGACAGCATCAACTTTAGTAGAGTAGGAGCCTTTTACTTCCTGCGGTTTGCTGCTCTCTGGCCGGTTCTCCACGTATGACACCTCCTGTATGTTGCAAGGTTGGCGACACTGGGGACACAGCAAGCTCACCGATTGCGGCTTCAGAATCAGTGACAGGCACTCTAGACAGATGCTGTGGCCGCATTGCAGCACAGACCACTGTAACACACCAACCAAATGACGTTTTTCATTTATTTCAACTAGGCCTCTGCCTCATTTTGGGGCAAAACTACATATTTAACTTTCATTTATGAAAATTATTACTTTAATATAAAAAAATTACAGTTCTTTAGTTTCATTCCTACAGAAAAGATTATGTTTAGAACATAAACATTTTTATTATAAGTATATTTTTATTCATGGAAAGGACCACACCTTTAGTACCAATAAACATAATAGTATTGAATAGTAGTTATGTTTTTTTTTTTTTGGTTGACTAGGTTTTTATTGTGATTTACATAATTTTTAGACAAAATTGATCGTAAGAAGAAACATAACAAAAATTTTTGAGCGGTGATACCTCTACTTACAAAATGAAATCAACAACCAATTATATTATCCTTGGTTGCGTTGCAAAAACTTATTTAGGTCTAAATATTGGTAAGAACAGTTGAATTTCCAATAATTCAATATTTACCAGGAATCGCTATTATAACAAAAATGCAGTAAATGGAAATAAACTGAGAATTGATAATATTAATAATAGAATATCAAACAATATTCACAGCTTGATAAAAAAACTGCTTAGAGCCAGCAAACATCAACATGAGCGGACCTGTTTGTTGTAAGTTGTAAGTTGTTTGGGCTGACAGATGTTTACCGCAATGTGGCAATGTGTTTTCTAAGACAAAATGGAAAAAAAAAACACTTTTTTTGAGGTATGAACCTATGTATTATAATTTTTTGTAGTATTTATTTGTTTCATGTAATAATATTTATGGTGCTAAAGAATTTCTTCTAATAAAATTTTGAAATGTCATACATTTTTACCAAAAATTTAAAAATGTATAAGCAACAGTGTAAAAAGATGTACAGCGGCCCATAAAATGGATCCATGGTAGATGTCACTGGTATTCCTCAAAAATAAATTTTAAATTTGGCGGCCCAGCTGTTACCCAAAGGGTTAAATCCCTTGAAAGGAGTCTGATTACCTTTGCTGTGAGATCGTTCCGGCAGATAGGACAGATCGCTGCTGGGGCTCCCTCCTTCTGCAGATTCTCCAGGTAACACAGCGTCCCTATCTTCTTCTTGAGCAGAGCCTCAAACTGGACCTTCTCCCCACTCAGCTTCAACAGTTCTGGTTCAACCTGCATAGGGAGTTATGATGGTAATTTACATTGATTATAGGTAAAGAAGTTCAGTTAAATGTTCATAAAAATCTGACATTACAATATAAAGTAATTAAACAAAAAGACATAAACTACTGTTGATTAACTTCCTACATATGGTTTGGAAAAGTAAAGCTCTCAGATATTTATGTATGGTTTGATAATCTTATTCAACCATATAAGTCAAAGCTTTATATGTCTTACTTTTGATAAAAAAATTAATAAAATGAGAGATAACGCAAATAATAAGAGGTTTGTATGAAAAACCTTTACAAATTACCTTTGGTTTTTAAGTGCAGGAATAACATAATCATTTTGAGGCATTCAATTTCACATTTTTTTCCCTGAGGTAAGCCCACGCATATGCGCACCACTGTTTTTGTGCGACACCCCCAGACCTCTGTTCCAATTTTACCTAAGTCAAGTTGGCAACCCTGAGTTAAGGTGATAGTGACTAGGCTGGTCAACATCCAAAGATGGCTTCTTGGCTATCGCTGGAATCTTCCTAAGTTTTTCCTACAATTCTGGTATGTCTGCATGGTGTATTTATTTATTCTAGCTTTATGGTAATTGTATTTTTATGTTTCATTTTATGTACATTGTCTCATTGTAATTTAATCCTGTATTATTTTGATTTTCAGTTATATCGGTTATACTGTATTCTGTGAGAGATTGTCCTTTTCGAATTCCCTAGCAACCACATTTCTCAAACTAAGTTTATTTCTTTTTTCGTAGAACTCCTTCTCTTCTATGGGCAAGTAACTTCTAAAAGATGTTGATTTGTATGTTTAACAATTTTTTCATTACTGTAAAATTTTAATACCTGTATGATCTTTTACAATTACCATTGCTAATACAAAAAATTTTTGTATTTACTTTTGTGATGTGTCTGATGAAGATAGCCTTGCTATCGAAAGGCCTCACAAAAATGAAAGTATTAAATATTTGTTTTTTCTGTTTAAATGTAATAAGTTAACTGTAGCCAATATAAGCTCCACCTTCAACATTGAACAAAATGTTAAAATAATTTTTTGTGCAAAATTACAAGAATTGCATACCTTTCTCCTTATACTTAGACGTGTAATGTGACAAAACTACCTGTATTACCGGTTATTTTCATTATTATTAAAAAATTCGAAGGTATATAAAAAATCCGGAAATTAACCTTTGTTGTGAACATGTTAGTACTTTTTTGCAGGATGAAATTTTACCTTAAATCCCACCCACATGCTAAATGTATAATATAGACATGGTCAATGTATTTCAATGATTGGTTAGAGTTCAGTTTTTGCCATTTATTACTGTTGTATAAGAACAGCAAGTTCTATTTTAACTATGTTTATTTTATAAACTCAAATAGTTCTAAAGAGTGTACCGGGTTATATGACAAGTAAAGTTAAAAAACCTCCCTGGTGTTCTAAAAAGTTATTTCTTTTTGAAAAGTATACATATAATACATATTTAGTAGACTGAGTACTGTTGTGTTCTTAGAACACAGATAATGATGATATTATGGCCCAGCCATAAGCCAATCTTGGGTACCTTGCCTACAGTATCTTGGTCCACACGAAGGATGGTTTCCGTTCCTTTGGCCACCTGATTTTGGTGGAATGTTTAAACTTCGTACCACAAAAACCAATCAGAAGTAACAAATACAATCTACAGTAAACTAACTGTAAGTTTAGTGTTGTAAAGTAATATTGTCCAGGTAGGGAATGAAAGAGAAGGAACCTTAGTTTTTGAAATTTTTAATTAGGATCTTCCCGACTGGCAATCAGTTTGGGTGTTAATTCTGGTCCATTCTTTTGTACCTCATCAATGTCCGTACATGAGGTTCAAAGAAACCTCAATTTGTGTTCCCGACCAAGTCAAATATTGGGTTGTTATTTTTGTGTAATTATTTATTCATTTAATAATAAGTGTTAGCGTATGGTCCAGACCATACGCTTTTAATTATATGTTGTTATGTAGTTATCCTGAGGTGACTTGGAAAGTTTATGAATTTGTTTTGATTTTTGGCCCCTTTGATATTTATATTTATTTTTTTAACCTTTACTGTGTGGCTCAACTGTAAAAGATGTCTTGTAAAACTTTGAACGGTTAGCTTTTGTAATTTTATTTTGACCTTTAAAACTTAATCTGCTTCTGATGGTTTGCTGGTATTTTTACCACCTCAGTTAACTAGCATAAAAAACTTCCATCAGTTAGTTTCTTGCAGAGCAAAAGCAAATTTCTGATTCCAAAAACGTGTTGTAATTTTTGTTAGTAAAAACGTATAGAGATAATACAATCAACAAACTATCATAGTTTTGTAAACAATATTTTGCTTACAGTTCTGTATCTATGTACCTGCACCATTGTTATTACTTTGTGTATCAGCGGACAGTATTATCTTATTGTGTATTATCTTACTCTTGTAAATATTTTGGTTGCAGTTCTTATATTGTATGTTTATATTGGCATCAGTGCATATGTCAGTTGCTCAACAGAAAACTAATAAATGGTTGTTGATTTGATTTACTTCACAATTTGTGTACTTTATACATATTTCCTCAATAAAATACATGTATGTTTATTTCTTAATAATTTTTATCGCAACTATAGGATGATTTGACATTTTTATAGCATTATAAGTTTAAAACATGTTCGATAAGTTACATAAATATACGTTATTTTTTTGCAGATTAAAGACGTATATTCTGGAAGCCCATATTATAATCTATCAAATTAAAGCATAAAGAAGGAGGTGTGACTCAATTCTTGCTATTTTCCTGAGCCTTTGCAAATCTCTTTAAAACAGAGTATTCTTGGATTATTTTTGTGTTATTGGGCAGCCTTCAAAGGTTTAAGAATATCAAAAATTGGATTGGTGATAATTTAATTTGACACCTCAGGCTAAAACATCTATTAGGGTTGGGAACTGATTTTTTAAGGTTTAGAATAGGTTTTGAGATTCGAAAATTGGGGATTTTCTCATTACTATCTTATATTAAATATATCCTAAATTGCAGGAAATGCTTATTTTATTATTACCTTATAAACTTGCCAGAAATATTAAAAAAAAAACTCTTATCTCAAATCTTGAATCTCTCTACCGATGGATGCAGCACCATCTATGGCCACTGAGGGAGTAAAGTAGAGGGGGGTTTCACTATGCAAGATCCACCCCTAGTGGGTAGCACTATTTCAGTTTCTTTCACGTAACTCCTAGGAGGTTGGAACTTAGATAACAAAGCCCGCTAGATACTCCAGTTGTTGAACTACTATTGCATTATATTACAATCAGTTTTCAATTATTTCAACATCAGGAATATTATTTGTGATTATTTCTCTAACTTTGGGGAGGAATCTTACTTATTAAAATCTTACTTAATAAAAAAATTTAAAAAATCGTAACAAAATATACAGAACTAATGCCTAGTCTTCTAGGACTACAACTGTGGCATTAATAAGTGGGTCTTAAAAGGATTAATATCTTAATGTATTACCGATTAACATGGATTCCAACATTTAGATAATTATATTCTATGCTCTTTCTTAGACCAAACAAAAGTTTCTGAAACAGTGTGACTGACAAAAATCTTTGAATATTCAGTCCAACTTGAAAAGGAGTTCAAGATTTTTGTGAAAAAGCTAAGCTTCGCTTGTTATCCAACTTGATCTAATGAAATTTTCGGAATGATATCGATAATCTACAATCTATCTAAATTCAGCTAAAAATGTTCCACCTGCATTTGCTAAGACTCACCCTGTACAAAGCTATGATGTGATGGTTCTCACCCATCTTCTTTTTCTTTTTTTCCGCCTCCTCTTCCTCCTCACCAGGACAAGGCAGTCGCAGCCGCATCTTGCACATGTTCAACTCGTCCTTGGCGTCCACCAAGTCAAAAATCTGTCGCCACATCAGGTTCAGGTCGAGGAACTCCTTCTTTACCCTCTCTAGGATGGCCAGGTGCTGGCTGGCCTCCTTGGTCCACTGGGGTGGCACCTGTCTCTGCCTCCCGTAGGCAGCCAATGCTGTAAACATTAACGGTTTCGTTTTACACAAAGCTTCTTAATTGATTAAGATTGATTTCTAGAGACTTAAGTTATTGATATGTGGTGTAAATGTTCTCAAATTTTGTTGCTCACGATTGACCCAGAGTAATTAATACAAATTTTAAGTTGCATTATCAATTATTAAATTTTATTCAAACTTGTTCGTCAAAATATGCCATGTTCATGAAAACTCATACAAATGCATGCAGTAATTTAAATTAATTATTAAGTAGAAATTTAAAAAAAAACTAGTATGTCATCGCAGTAACACACTCTCTGACATACTAGTGGTATCTTTTAGTGCACTTTTAAGTAGTTATCCCAGTCTTCTCAAAGATTTTATTGGGAAAAATGTTTATCTGCATGAAGTAAAATCAGAACAGAATGTTTCATATTAAATAAGACTAAAAGGATTGTTCTGATCAAAGAATGTTTGTTTTACGATATTTGAATTCAGATTATAACAACAAGAAAGATAATTTAACAGTATGAATCCGTATTCCATGAGATTAGAGAATTCTTCTTATAATGTACGCAACTCTGAAATATCCTGTATAAATCCTAAAACTTATGGACTGTTTGCATTTAATACTTAATACTTAGATTTCGCTTACCTCCAATTTTAAAAAGTGCAGATAACAAAACGCTACCCAAATTTAAATGGAATTACTAATTAACAAACATTTAACAGTAGAAATCAAATGAAGGGAATGACATACCTTTAAGTATTTTCTCAAAGGGTGACGCCTTGAAACCTCCCTTTCTGGAGGTCTCGAAGGTATTAACATTGACTCCCACCAAGTCAGCCACCTCCTTGTTGTCCATGTCCTTGTCATCTGTCCAGTCACTGCTGCCAGGCAAATTTCTTTTCTTGTTCTTCCGCTTTTCTTTGCTCTTCTCCTCAAAAAGTAAAGCCTCGTAGCTTTTCAACGCGTTCTCCGCCTTACACAGCTGACATCTGCCCAACACATCACAATGCATCAGAATATATTAAATTTATATTTACTGTGTTTTGATTCTAAACAAGAGATTATACTAAATAAATAGTGATTGTTTAAATGGTTTTAAACCAATTTTTTACACTAAATATTGATATAAAAACATATTTCTGACATTGAAAATTTCAAATAGTGTGCAATAAATATGCTTTCACAAATCTCAGACCGAATTATAACATGTGTAACTGCTTTGTAAGGTCTGAGTCAATTAATTAGGCAATCTTTCCTATATGTTCCTTGTCACAAGATTCTTGATATTCTTATTCACTGTAAATGATAAATCAACTTGTGTTTTATGAGAAAAGACAAAGCGAATAGGCAAAGTTATGGATGATGCAATTTACTTGATTTAAAACCTACTGAGGGTTTGTTTTCCAACTTTTTATAATGTTCAAAACCATTATACGAGGGCTACTCAGAATGTAAGGTACATTTTGAAATGTTAAAAACCAAGTATAAGAAGAACATTTTATTATATACATGTGAGAGAGGGACTAAAATAGTATTTTTCTACATAATCACAATACAAATTCAGGCACTTATCATAGCTGTGGAGAAGTTTTGAAATTCTTGTGTCATACAATTCTGCCACCTGTGATTTCAACCACTCAGTGACGCATACCTGGAGCTTCTCATCGTTGTCAAAACGCTGTCTTGCTTGTGAGGTCTTCATTTTCGGGAACAAGTAAAAGTCACTTGGAGCAAGATCAAGATTATAGTAAACTTGTGGGAAACATAGAGGAAGCTCAGTTAATGTGAAACGACGGTTTTCACGAATCTTTTTGTCAACTTTGACGAACAGATTGTCAGTCACAATGCTCGGATGTCCACAGTTCTCTTGATCATTAATGTTTTCACATATTTAATTTGAATGTACCACTTCCTGACAGAATTTTAAGTCATTACGTTGTTCCTGTACAGTTCACACAGTTCCCGATGAATTTTTATTGGTTTTTTGTCAACAGAAAACGAATCACAGACTGCACCTCACAACTGGTGGGATTTTCGATTGCAGCACACATTTCAAATTTGAATATAAAAAAACGGCCAGTGCAGAGATGTTCTTGTTGTCACGGCTGGATGCTGACTGAGGTGTCGAGCACGAGCACACCAATATATACGCGATAGGCGCACGCCTGACAGCATCAGGTGGAAACGTTCCTTACTTTCTGAATAACCCTTGCATTATTGAATCAATGCTACTGACTATAACACAACTCTACTAACCTCGTTTTGCCTCTGGCAGGAGCACCCTGCGGCAAGTGACACACCAGCGCTTCAGCTGCCATTACATCCTTGTCGGAACCCCTCAGCAATTGGACCCACTTGCGCACCTCTTCTCTCGTTTTGTCCAGCTCTGCCAACCACTTAGCAACCTCCACTCTTACTACATACAGTGACTTCAGCCTAATAATCAAATCAGCATTGGTTACTACGCTTTCCAGTTTATCACAAAAGGTTCGCACCATTAGTCCTCACAAGTAACTGGTTTGGCCATTTGGTGTCCATGTTCAATGTTTTCCTCACTATAAATAGCCTTATTGTAGAGTCTAGTGCTTTGCCTATTCTGCATTTACAAAACTACAATCTGAACCTAACTAATATAAAAATTAATTTATCATTTTTCCGTCTTTGTCTTTAACTTTTTCTTCATCCTTATTCCCAGTTTCCATTTATCAGACTTCAAAATCCCTGTCAAGAAAACAACGCACTGTAATACTCTACTGGTGCAATAATCGGACTTCAACTTAACCAAACTTCAAGATAATATCTAGCAAATGTTTTATTACATTTAAAAGACTTTAGCATTTCAAATCAGTTATTGAAACATTTTTTACCAATGTGTGTTTTAAACTGTTTAAAAGTGATAATTAATTTGTACTTTCCATAAATATTGTTATTTACCATCGTTATATGTTATAAAAGGTATAATAGAACGTTTCAAGGATTGGAATCTATACTCTTTGTCAGGTGGTGGAGCAAACAGGACTCAAAAAACTGTGTTTGCAGTATAACATGTTCTTGTAACAGGGAATACATAGGCGAGGCAAAAAGACCACTCAATGTGAGAATTAAAGAACATAAAGATAATACGTTTTTTTGAAAGAACATATGGAGAAAATCTCAAGAAAAACAAACAGCTCACCAGATGACAGCATGACCAAGACTCCATTAACTAGCACTCCTTCAGATATCGTACCTGGAAATACTTCAAATACTTTTTTAGAAATTATACAAGAAAGCCAAAACACCACTTAAAGAAAACAAGGAAAAAACCTATCACCATCTTTCATCAGAACATTCAAGGACTATCAAAAAAGGTGGAAAGAGTAAACCATCTATTGAGTGACCTACATCCAACCATATTAATACTTACTGAACATGGATTAAACTCAGATAAACTATTACTCACTAAGATTAGTGGTTACAATTTAATTACACACTACAGTAGAAAAGACCATAGATTGGGAGGAGTTGCAATCTACATTAAGGAAACAGAAACCGCAAAAACAGAAGCAATCAACATAGCAAACAGTTGTCAAGAACTGATATGCGAAGCTGCATTAACAAAGATAAAAATCAAGAAAAAAAACTCTCTACATTCTAGGGGTTTATTCGGACACCAGGAGGACAAGCTAATGTAGCTATCAACATTATATCAGATATACTTACCTCATTTACAGCTGAGGCAAAACTACTTATCTTAATGGGCGACATCAACATAGACAGGCTAACTGTTAACACGAATAATACTATTTTCGAAGATGAACTGCTGGTTTTTGGAGTCAGGCGGCTTCCCCTTCCAGCGACAAGAATTACTAATCATTCGACAACATCAATAGACTGCATCTGTACCAACATACCTGAAGATGCAGTCGACTTTTCAGTGATCCAAGGTGGAATGTCGGATCACACTGGCCAAATCTGTTCCATTGCAGTGGAAAGAGAAGTCTTCCCTAAAAAAGAAGCTACACAAAAAAGAATTTTCTCAATAAAAAACCTTAATAGCTTAAAACAGGAATTCGAAATGGAAAAGTGGGAACTGGTACACAATGCCCCTGATGTTGAAGAGGCATACAGAACATTTCAGACAACTGTGAGACAAATATTGGACCATATATGCCCTAGCAAAAAAGTAAAAGCAAAGCCGAGGGGCAGACTAAAAGTTCAGTATGACCAAGAGTCCAAAATACTAAAAGAAGATTTTCTAATTGCCTTACAAAGATATCAGCTCACCAGAAATGAACATGATAGAACATCCATGGCAGCAAAAAAGAAAGCCTACGATCTCAAGCTTAGGAGTCTCAAACAACATATGGCTGCTAACTACATCACTAACTCTGACAATAAGTCTAAAGCCGTTTGGGACATAATAAACTCAGAAAAGCAAAGTAAGCAACAGAAAGAAAATTCAACACTGAAGATGGAGATAGAAGAAAACATAATAGACAACCCCGCCGAAATAGCCGAACATTTTCAACCAATACTTTTCCCAAATAGCAGATTCCACATTAGGCGAAAATAGAGAACATCTGAAATACACAGCCATAACTCATCCGATTTTGCTTCCACAAAGAAATTGTCAATTACTAATTTTAACACCAACAACTGTTAAAGAAGTCTTGGGAGTGATAGCTTCCCTGAAAACTAAATTATCATGTGGAATTGATGAAATTCCTTCAAAATTAGTTAAAACACTGTGCCAAACAACTAGCACCACCACTGGTTACCATAATAAATCAATCGTTTTCCTCAGGCCAGTTTCCATCCCCCTTAAAAATATCAAAAATATACCCAAAGCACAAAAAAGGATCCATCACTAAACCCGAAAATTACCGTCCCATTTCACTAATACCAACTTTCTCAAAAATAATAGAAAAGGTAGCACTCTCAAGAATGTTACAACATCTGGACAGATATAATCTAATAACAAAGAACCAACATGGCTATCTCAAAGGACGATCCACCACCACAGCTGTCACTAATCTAATTGAATATGTCATAGATAAATTAGAAGACCACAAACACGTATCAGCTGTCCTATTAGACTACAGTAAGGCTTTCGATTGTCTAGATCATGATCTTATCTTGAAAAAGATTTCAGCCCTAGGTTTTGAAGGCTTGGCGAAAGATTGGGTGACTAGCTACCTGAAAGGACGCAAGCAAATAGTTGAGATTCAACAAAATGTAAATGGGAGTAAATGCGTGTATAGATCAAGACAACTCACAGTAAGTAGAGGAGTGCCTCAAGGCTCAGTTTTAGGCCCCTTTTTGTTCATACTTTTTACAAACGATTTTCCAAGTTTTATCAATGACAATTCTGTAGAAACCATTATGTACGCAGACGACACAACTCTTTTGTTTACAAATAACACAGCACAAAATCTAATTTTGGATATTTCATTAACAACAGAAAAATCACTCCAATACTGCCTTCAAAACGATCTGGTCATAAATCAATCCAAAAACCACCCAGATAAATTTTAGCAGAAGACAAGAGCAGATTCCAAAAATACCTAATATTTTAGTTGAAAAAAAGGCAAAACTGCTTGGCCTAACAATTAATGCTGACCTCTCCTGGACAGATCACATACGCGATCTGACCAAAAAACTTTCATCTGGCACTTATGTGGTAAAGCGAATGAAGTGGATAGGAGGTTTGGAGACGGCAAAGACAGCATACTATGCTGTAGTGGAGTCCCACCTCAGATATGGCTTAATTTCATGGGGAGGAACATCTGAAACCAATCTCAACAAAATCCTGATACTCCAGAAAAAAGCTGTTAGGGCACTCTATAGCCTCAGCCCTAGGGAAAGCTGCAGAGAAGCTTTCAAATCCCTGCAGCTTCTTACTGTCATAGCACTATACATCCATGCAGTCGTCATCTACACCAGCCAGATGGACCTTCCTAGAAATGAAAATGCTCACTCATACCACACCAGACGAGCAACGGACTACATTCTCCCTGTACACCACACATCGCAATTCAGCAAAAAACCTTCTTACATTGGACGCAAAATCATTAATGCACTACCACCAAATCTCAAGAACATGAAAGGGAACGAACTGAAAAGACATTTTCGAGACTGGCTGATGGAACGACCTGTATATTCATTGAAGGAGTTCTTCGATCTTCTATAAATACCACATCAATATTTGTAAAGCAAGAAATATTAATCTAAGTTTTTGTTATTATCTACTATTGACGCAATTGTATTTCTTAAAGAAACAACAAATAAAGAATATTGTCTATTGTCTATTGTCTACGTAAAAAGGAATAGTGGAGAAGTCTAATTTGCTCAATATTGGTGGTCTAAAAATCATCACATGAAATGGAATGAAGGCAACCAGCATAATATGCTGTGAGGAGAATTTTTTCAAACAATAACTTATTGAGGCTTCATAGATAAAATTAGCAGACCAATATTGCTAAGTCAATCTTTGATTCAGGTTAGACCACTTTGGGTATCAGTATTAAAAAAAAGAACTAGGAAACCTTAAAAGTTAATACCAACCAAACAAACCTCAACTAACAAAATGTGTATACACACCAAAACCAAAACGGCCTTAGGGCCAGAAGCAGCTTGCCTTTACATACAGGATTTCGGACATTTTCCATCGTTATAGGTTATAAAAGGTCAAAGGTTAAAAATTTCAGATGATACTATGCGGCACCGATGAAAGAGCTGACACCAACATTCTTGTTAGTAGCCTGTGCTAGTGTGATGTGTGATTGTGATACTTGTACTTGTGACTTGTGCTCAGGACTTGCATCCTGCACAGTGACAACACCTAGACTGGACTCCAAGCAGCTTTTGGGTATGTTTGAACACTTATCTTTCCTTTTTTTTCTTCTTTCTGTTCTTTATTTTGTATGTATTAATACCTCCCCCATCTGATTAAGAGAATAGATTCCAATTCTCAAAACGTAGTGTTATACCTTTTGTAAACATATAACAATGGCAAATGTCCGAAATCCTGTTATCCTTTCAAACCTTCCATCGTCAATAACAAACTTTAAACAAAGAAATATTATTTACCAGTCAACTTTAGTATTTATTATTTTTGAAAATATTGTTATTAGTTTATAGTAGTTGATTTGATTAGGTGACATTTTTAATACTAGAGTAATGAACACTGGATGTTTCCAACAATGAAATCCTTGAGTTAAATCTTTTAAATTATCGGTCCTGTAAGAGAAATTAACAGGGATCAATAGTCTATTTTTGTTAGTGGTCAATTGACAAAATCTTATTCACTGACTGTCAGCAGGTCATTGTTTTCTAAACTCAATAAAATTACAACTGAATCTCTATAAGATCATCAGTGAATTATATTTGGTTTACTTGAAATACAGTGTTTTTTTATTTATGTGTGAGGTATTTTTCTTATTTCATCAAAAGTCCTGAAGCTCACATGAATTAAATTCCATTACTCTTGGGCTATATTAATAATACTACTTAACTGTAGTATTATTCATTGGTTTCACAATGAATTACAATAAAAATTGTAGTACTAAAAAATAGAAAATGAAGACCCAATCTCCTTTTGGGTATTAGCAAAAAATAAAGCCCACAACTAAAAAAAGTCTCATGGCAAAAACAGCTATGGACCTACTTGTTGGCCAGATTGTTGTATTGGTTCTTCTGCTGTGCGTCAGTAAGCTGTATGGCGGACTTGACTCTATCCAAAAGCTCCTCTCTATCCGAGGACCATTCCAGTGTCCGAAGCCACCACTTCGAGTATCCGAGCGTAGCTCCTTCCAATTGTTCTGTTATGGCTTTCTCATGAAGTTCTATTCGTTCTTGAGTTCCCGCCATCTACACGACAACCAAGGAAACTTACCTCTAATAGTGATAATCTAGTTAGCATATTTACAATTAACTGTCAATAATATGTCTTTACACGCCGGCTGTTAAGGGGGCAGGTAACAACGTGTCAATTCTCACTATCACTGTATAATCACAATGTTGAAAATTCTACACAAAAAAGTTCAGCATTCCTGAATAACTGTTCAAATTTATGAGTTTTCTAATAGTTCATCTCCAGCTTTCGATAGGTTTCAGCCTGCAAGGCACTGAACATAAGTATTAATAAAATGACTTAATACCTGAAACCAAAAACAGTCTAAGTGCAGAGCATTAATATTTTCTGCTTTATTTATTTAATAATTCTGAACACCTCATGATCAGTGTTTTAATTTACATTATGGCAAGTAATCATATGATCTATTTACATACAATCATTGCAACAAGTACAGATGATTGTAAAATAAATGCAAACCCAAAAAGCCAAAAAGGGAGTAGAGTCCTTTATGGTGGGGCCAGAGCCAGGTTGCAAGATAGATTTTCCTACAGCAAAGCTCTTGTAAAAGATTGGAAAAGAGGATAAGATACTTTAATTGGAAAAGGGCTCAGGATTAAGACAATAAAACGTGTTTATCTCTCCTTAAGCTAAAGGGTGAGCATCTCTCTTAGATCAGAGTAAGAAAGATATAAGAATGATATTAGGGATGTTGACATACAGGACATGACCTCCTTAGAAAACACCTTATGAAGGTGGGTTTTAGTCAGACTGATGATGTGGAAATAGAGACTCTGTGGAGAAGCAGAAGAATCAGCGGAACACATATGGCTGTTGTCCTGCCATATCTAAAATTAGAAAAAAATGTCTAGGGGCATATCTACTCAACCCCAAGGACATCAGAGAACAGGAACCCTCAAATCTGATCGGCTTCTGTAAATTTCTTAGATCCTGGGGACACAAATATAAGTAAGGGAGGCGCACAGGTCCTTTTTAGGACTAAATGCAGGGAAAATCATCTATTTCCCTCAAGAAATAAATATATTAAATTTCATACTTGAAAAGCTTGAGGATATTGTATATTTACTTTCCTTAACACGTTAGGTGCCAAGGCAATTTGGAAATTTTCACCCTGTGGTGCCAAACTTTATTGCTCATGATATTGATACTATTTGTGTTTCATACTTAAAAGGGATCTTAATGATTACTATTCCAACAGTTTCTTTACATGTATATGTATGCATAAAATGTCGGCTGATTTGGCCGACATGTCATTTTACGAGGTCAAAACGTGATCGTAAAATCCCTTGCCAGGCCAATCAGTCGACCAGTTATTTAGGTGTATAACACTGCCAATCCTGTACCTTTTTTTGTTTTTAGGATTAACATAGTATTGTAATGAAATAAAAATGTATTAACTAGGATTTAATGAACACTAATTGTATGCTGTTTATTATTTTTATTTCACATCAAATGGTTGAAAATTACACTGTTGTTAAAAAAGTTCAAGACTTGGCCGCTAGGTTATGTTAGTAGACTGAAACATATGTTTTGCCGTACCCTTACAACTGCATAGTTGTCGCCCTGATCGGGCAAAACGTAACATTGAATAAAGCCTATCTGTCTTACCAATCGGCGAGAAAGGGCACTTGAATTTTAATCATTTCTTTTCACTGTTCAATAGAATTGTTCGAACATACAAAGTATATAATGTTAGAAAGATTTAAACTATATTAATTTACCAATGTAAAAATATAAAAATAGGTTTCAAGATATTAATGAAATTATTTACCGACACATTCTGTCAGTGTTCTACTATTGCTGCCCAGCCTACAGAAATAGCAGCCAATCTGATGCCTTTGGAGGCTGTGTGCAGAACACTGACATGCTGCATGGTTCACAAGACTGACACTTGGGGAGCCGTTGTACCTGTTTGAGAGGCTCTTGTTCCGGGAGAAGGTCGCCTTGCATGGCAACCATCAAAGCAAAAGACTCCACTTCTCTAGAGTTCGCCTTGAGCTCGGGAGGAGGGATTTTGGTTATTTCTGATCTGGACTGTATAAACGCCCTTCCCTGTGATCTTAAGTCACTGCCCTTGTCCAGTTTCAAAAATAGATTTAAGCAGTATATCAGTTGTTTTTTTTTTTTACTGAATCTTTTGTTAAAAATATTTAATTAAGTAATTAATTAATATAGTGTGGTTATAAGAACCTGTAGTAATTATATTAGTAACGTAAAACCGAATTTGTCTGAAAATTGCTTTACAATAAAGGCACCTTTTTCAATATTTACAGGAAGCTTTGTGAAGAACATACTTATTAAGGAACAGCTGAAGATCAACACTGGCCTTTTCGAGCACAAGGGTTTGGAAACTAATCTACAATGTAGACTAAAAGAGTTACCGGTGCCTCTCGCTTGCCGAGATATCTCAGTTCTAAGGCCTTGATGTCGTCTCTCATGGTGTCGTCTCGCAGTGTGGGTGGGACACCGTCATAGCCTCCGTCTAACACTTCCGCCAAGTTGTGCATCGTGTGAATTCTCTGCAACAGTCATCCTTTATTTTGATTTGTCAGAGAAACTCATATAAATATTTAAAAAGGTTGTACATTGCTGGACCAATCACATTCATCACGGAAATTCAAATACTGAAAAGTGCTAATTTAGAACATTTTCATAATTTCAACTATTTAAACAAGTAATGTTATTAAAATAATCAAACTCTCATGAAATATAACAAGGTTAGTTAATTAAGTTATTAATTTCACAAAACGTAATGTTAATGAAAAACCACAGAACGTAGAAAGAAGAGGGAAATGCTATAAAAATAGATGATTCTCTAAACCTCGGATGTCAATTTTACTGTACAGTTAACGTTACACTTACAAATTTACAGATCATAGCCTGGAACTCAGATGTGAGTAACAGGTTCATAATACTATTTCTGTTACTAATATGAATCATGAAAATTTATACTAGCTAACCTTATCATGCAGAAAACTGTAACTTTAAATATTTATCTAAAATATTAAATTTAGTCCTGAAATAAGATGCTTTTCAATAAAGATTTAAAACACTAACTTATCTTTTTATCTCCCAAACCTCTATAAATTAATGCACTTTATCCTTTTCCATGCCGTTGTCACAAGTGTCTACTACGTATCTCGTTATTGTTTTTCAACATGTGATAGTGTTGTAATTAAGTTATATTTTTTCTATCATGTTTTATAGTAACAACGAGTGTATTCTATTTTATGAGTAGAATTTGATTTTGTGATTTAAATAGAAAATCTGATAAGATAAGATCATAGACCTTATCTGCAAAATATTATATTAGAAAATGCTTTAATAATAAAGTAATTTTTCAGTTTCATTACATTGTACCATGAATTTGAATTTAGATAAACTTAACAGTTTTGTAAATAGTTATTTTAGATTTATAGCTGTTAAGGAAAATTATGGATTTCATTGGCGTGTGAAGGGTTAATGTCACAATGGTTTACAAAACAAAACTGACAAAAAAAACAGCAGCAATTCACATTTCCAATGCTGAGAAACACAGATAAAGTGGTGAAAATAATGTAAAATTTGTTGTAAAATGTAATGGAGCATGACACAAGACAATAATAACTATCAGCTGTTAACTATAGAACCAATCACCTGAAGAGAATCTATTTTCAAGCGCCCGGTGAGCTCGTGCTCCAGATGTAAGACTGCCCGGTACGCGGCTGCCGCGTCGGACCACTCCTGGCGTATGACGTGAAGTGCGCCAGTCCCGTTGAGAGCCGCCACCAGCTGACGTAAAGCCTGCTCAGCATCCAACCTTGCCCCAGTCACCATCTGCCTCAGAAGATCCTCCATCCTCATCGTCTTCTTAATTGAGACGAACTTTCCACGCACAGCCTGTGGGCATTATTTCCATACATGTCATAACTTTTTCCATAGGAAGTTTAAAAAAAAAAATAAAAGTTAGAACTTTATTAAAATAAAAATTACTTTACAGTTACAACAGCTCAAAGTATTAAATTTCAAAAATTCAGTTTGGCCACTGTTTTTAAGAGAAGACTTGTTTTCAATTGTAACATTTGACAAGCTTCAATTGATAACCCTTAGGTAGTAGACAAAGGAGAATAAATAAATAATTTATTTTATTACTCACACTTTGCTATCAGATTGTGATGGTCTATGATGTCGGAGTATCTGTGCTAGAGATAGTGCAGGTTCAAATCCTGTCTGTGATTGTAGCACTTTTTATCAGTACCATCGACCTTGTACTGTATCGACTCTCCCCCTTATTCTGTTTGACAAAATTCTCGCACAAGCCAGTGGCCCATGAGGATGGGTAGAATAAGGCTTAAATAGAGAATGACCTCTCCTTTTTAAAAAGTCTTTTTTGTATCAAAAATTTATTGTAGTTATTATTGATTATTATTACTTACCAAAAAATCTACTCCCTTTAGATTTATATTTTCTTTGATATATTTCTTCAAAGCTTGAATTTTAAGAATAATCTAATTTCAAATATTTCCGAATCAAATATTTTTCTTGTTTTAAGATTATGAATTAAATCCAAAACTTATATTAGTATAATTATCGAGTTATGGAATTCAGCCCTATTTTTTGCTACTTGTAGTTTAGCCTTCCATTATGCACTTATCAAGATTGAACGTTCATCTAAGCTTTTGCAAACAGTCCCTAACATCCTTAATCAGGAAATCAATATTACTATTCTTCCTATAACAGTATAGGTAACTCCACATTTCAAAATTTTGAGAACCAGCGGAACATAAACCAATCCAATTAAATACTTTTTATTAATCAGATGTATTGATAAAAAATCAAGTACAAATTCAGAATTGTTAGTTCTACTGAGAATTATGCAATTCCAGATTCAAGAAGCAGAATCAAACAATCTCTAAAATTTACATATTGTACCTATATAAGGCTTCTAAACTAGCCTGTGAGATCAAGGAAAAACTAGATTAAGTCCTCCTTAAGAATGTTTAAGATAAAAAATCCGTAATGTTTACGGTTTATAATGTGACACTTAAATATATAAACATCTCCTGTAAACCAGGGCTGTCATGGTGCCTAAACAGCATTTTGGCACTGGTTTTTGAGGGAAGATATTATATTTTTAAGTCAAATAATATTGTTTTAGAAGCTATTCTTTTACAAATTAGGTTTTATTACAATTCCAGAACAGTAATGCATATGTTTCTTAATTTTCACCAAAATTGTGTTTTTTTTAGTTCATAAAAGGCTAAAGTAGCTTTTAATTTTATGGAGTTAACTTATTCAACATTACTAAATAAAATCAAAATCACAGTTAATAACAAAAGTATTGATTTTTAGCATATTTAAAAAAAGGAAAATGTTAACAAGGCACCATTTTGTACTGGATTGAGATAGAAACATCTGGTTTTGAGACATTGTTCTTTTTTTACAAGGGCATTTAAAATGAGATGTTCCTAGATGGGTGTTTAAAATAAAATAATTTTAACTAACACCCCATCCCTCCATTTAGAGTTAGAGATTAAATTTCCCAATATATCCAAAAAACCGTAATTTTAGTCTTATAACGATCCCCTCACATACATCACCTTGTACATAGTAGATCAAATAAATGGTACGCACTAGATACCACATTGAGTATATAATATGGTGAGAGATAAAAATTCGTCACAGGCCACCTAAATTTCTGAGATTTTAGGAGAAGCACCCAGATTCCACTTCAACCCAAACAATGAGTGTTGGTTCTGCGTTAAATTTACGATGACACCACTGCTGAAAACATTTGAGCAGAAACACTAACCTGGGGGTGCAAACACGCTTGGCGAAGTTTCAGTAGAGGATTCAACAAATTGGAGATCTGTTTCCTATCCAGACTCTTCAGGGTGACATTAAGGTCCACAAACCTAAAGACACGAAAAAGCTTACTTTAGTAATTGTGATTGTATATAGTACGAGGGCTATCCAGAAAGTAGATTATGTTTTGATGTAAGAAAGTACAAGAAAAAAGTTGTATTATATGCATTTTAAAGTGACACTAAAATAATATTTTTCAACATAGTCATCATACAAATTTGGGTACTTATTATAGAGGTGAAATAGTTTTGAAATTCCAGCGTTATAAAATTCTGCCACCTGAGACTTCAACCAGGTAGCCACAACCTCCAGGTAACCTAACTTCTGTGTAACAATTTTGTATAACAAACTCCTTGAAATTGGAAGAAAACTAAGTGTTCTGTTATTGTGAATCAGCCGCACTTCAAAACTTGTGGAATTTTCAACTGTGTCACACATTTTAAACTGCTATTGTAAAACAACATGGAGCGAAAGTAACCTCCAACTAGCACGGCTGTATTGCCACTGAACAGAGAAAATGCCCTGACATAAAAATGGCCGCAATAGCTAGTCCTGCCCCTAGCGGCTACAGAGCGAAACGTAATCTAAATTCTGGATAGCTCTTGTATATATATAAACACTTATACTCAATTATAGTGAGGCTATGACCTGTCGATACAAAGTGAAATGGGCCTGTGGCCAGTCATTACAACTGCATTAACAACCAATGGGATGTCCTTTGTTTTAAAGCTATTATTCGATATAAATAATCTTAAAGAATGGGTTTTCGTACATTTGTTATCATTAATTTCACAAAAACTGAAACGCTACATTTCGAGAATTAGTATTACATTTATCCTCTTCCTCCGGTGTCAAAATTTAAAACAAAAGATTAAGCACACAGTGAAATTAAAAATTAAGAAACATGGCAGTGAACATGCCAAAATACATAACAACAAAAAGTCTTGTATCAAAACGTCAAACTCCTACAACTCAGAACTTAAATCAAGAGAATCACAAAAAAACACCATTACACAATACTGAGGCACAGCTGCAAACAAATTATACAAACATTGCAATTGGTAGTAACGAGAAAAGTTAAGCAATTGCAGTGCACAGTAACCATTGAAACAAAGCAAGTATTTTTAGTTCATATGAAAACTCCTAAGGTTATTAGTTTGACTACCAGGCAGCTCCTGGAAAACTGATAACACCGGTGTGTAGTTAATTATTAAACACTTTTAATAGATACACAGTGTATAAACCTATGACATTTCCATCCGGAGTGCCAATGTTCTGCACTCACTGCGCTCACCTGTTTATCCGGTTGACAAATTGTTGGGAGCACTCGGTGTGAGTGCACTGGTAGAAGTATTTCTCCACTTCTGAGAATTCTAGGAGGTGTGTGTCCACTGTCTGTGATGGTACGCCGGTCTCAGCCAACACGTCCTTCATCTGCGTGCGCCATAGCACTCTGGGCACCAGCTTCAGCAGAGAGCGCCAATCACGACCCATGAGTTCCAAGAACTCCTTGTACTCGTTCCCTGCCAGGAACTCCATCAGCCCGACTAAGTCTGTTTTAAAAATCCAATAACAAGTTAGAGTAGTATAAGTTGCATTAAACATTTAATTAGTTCGTGATGATTTTTTTGTTTTTTTTGTAAGATAATAAATATTACACAATTTGAAAGTATCATCATACTATTGTGCTTATCAGTCATAAAAATGTCAGTAACAGTCATTTTTAGACCGAGCTTGCCTTATAATTTCCATGTTTCACTAAACAGCTGATTCCAGCACAGTGTGCAATGAAATATCAGTCAGCTTTACCAACCATTTGAATAGTATTAGAAAAATTTCCCACAAACAACCATATAAAAATGGGTTTTTATGAATTATTTGATGAACTCTACAAGAAACGTAAAACATTTATGGTATTTTTGAAATCAGTAAAAAATTTACTTCTTTAAAATAAGTAAAATATGGGCCGTTACATTTACAAAATTACTTAAACCCTACACCTCCTGCTTGATTTAAAAAAATTGTTCACTTTAATTTTAAAAAATAGAAAAATTTCATGTAAAAAACCGTTTTGTTATAGGTAGGTACTAATAAAAGAGTTGTAACAATTAAAAATGTTGACCAAAAATTGTTTTTTTGAGCACAGCAAGTGAACATCACAACCAACTATCTTAACTACATTGATTTGTTGGTCTTGTTATTATGCACAACTGTATTTTTTAACCTTTGCTTTATCTCTTACAGTGTACAAGATCCCATCAGTGTGTACAATTTTGGAACACATTGTATTTACCTCAAAAACAATAACGAAAACAAGACCAGGTACTGCCAAAAAAAAATAGTTATAATGCGCGGAAGAATGAAGTGATCATTAGTTTTCACTGACATCACAATAGACATCAAGAATCAAATAAAGGCATCTCGTTATTCAGCTGTTCATCCCGTTTCCAATGGTATATAAATCACATGGTTTTTTAACAATATGAGTACTGTAAAAGGGAGTGATGCTAATCAACGGGATAACCCGTTGATACGAGTTGAGACATGTGGTAAACAATGGAAGATCTATCGATTTAACAGTTTGACGATTAATGGTCATCATTATTGGAAGAGACCACTTCATAACTCTGGCCTCGCTTAATACGTTTTCATTATTTTCCTTTGACTTATGATAGAAGTTCCAACATGACTGTGGGCTCACCGTTCACAGCCTTCTGTATAGGGGTGCCTGTGACCGCCCACTTGTTTTCCGCAGTGAACTTCTTGGCCATCTCGGCCGCCCGACAACTTGATCCCTCCACCATCTGTGCCTCGTCCAGGCAGAGCCGCCACCAGTGCACAAACAGTAGCGGTGACGTTGGCGCAAAGAACCGCTTGGCATGACGCAGGTTTTCGCTTCACCGGCTCCGTGTAGTTCAGCTCCCTTGTCAACACCTTCAACGTAACGTGAGAGAATAATATCACTAAAATTGACTAAGCATGAGGGATTTTAAAATACAAAAAAAGCATTTGAAATCACAACAATTTAATTTTAAAGAAATATAGCAGCTGAAATTGGAATTTTTCAGACTATATGATGATGACAAAATCTGATTCATTTACCTACTACATGCTGGCTCCTAATGAATTTAAAAGGATGTAACTACAATATTTAATAAATTTACTTAATGTATGATGTTGAAAATGGAGCTTATATCGGTTTTTCTTAATTCAATCACTAAACGGAAAAATAACATCAACCAACATTGATAACTTTTTATTTTTTGATCATTTACAATATTTACAACCGTTTACTTGGTGTATGGTGATTATGATATGTGACACATTTATCACATATGTGGTAATTACAATGTGTAAAACTATTTACCTGGAGCATGGTGATAATGTATATGTGAAACACCAGGTATGTGGTGATTGGTGTTAAAACAACGGGTACAATATTTACAACCATTTATCTGGTACCTGGTGACTATAATAGCTGAAACATTTACCTGGTACAAAGTAATTACACATGAATCGTTTAAGTACTGTATGGTTATTTGAATACCCAGAAAAATTACCTGGTATGTGGTGATTACAATGTCATAGCTAGCCAAGTCGTGGGGTTGAATGTATCCGTTGACTCTCACACCTTCATAGACTAGAACCCTCAAGTTGTTTTTCTTCACGTGCTTTTCAATCTGGAGAGAAAACATGATATTCTCAAGTTGTACTTGTCACCCTATTAAAAAATTTCTCAGCTTAATTTCTTTCTGTGAAAGTAGTAAAAATAAACAGATTGAGTCAAATCACAACTACTTTACTAGAAATAGAAATCAATTGGCAGTACATAAACATGCATTGGAATTTCATTATAAAAAACCTAGCTCGGCAGGTATTAAATTTATAAACCAAGTCCCTAGGAATTTATTTAACATAGAAAATGATTTATTGTTTAAAAAACATTTAAAAAAATTTTTGACAGATAAGGCTTTGTATTCATTTGGAGAATATATGGACACATAGGATATAATAAAATAAAAAATGTAAGATGATTCCATTCCTTATTTGTATAAATTCAAATGTAATTGTACAAATAATATGAATAAAGTTAATTTGAATTTGAATTTGAGTACGCTATCTATAGCTAACTGTGTAAAGCCTGAGAGACTTAAAATACAATAAATACATAGGTTGAAAAAATATGAAGTAACGGTTAAAAAATTTATACATGCATAACATTTCACACAATTTGAGTTTAACCATGCACATAAAATTTAGAGGGTACATCTTTTTATAGTTTTATTGCAAAGTTTTCAAACAACCAGTACGTTTATTCTACAGCAGCTGTTCATAATATCCATGTTGGTCTTAAAATATTACAGGGAAAACCTATTACATCACATGGTATCAAAATATATTATATTTAACAACAAACATACGTACTGAATATATTAATCTGGAAAACATTTTGAAATATCCTTTTTTTCTACAAAACTGTCTTCACGAACTACAAATCTTTTCAGTACACAAAATCTGAGTGTGAGTTATCTTTAGATTAAGATTTGCCTCGTTAAGTGTCTTGAAAACAAATTGTGTCAATGGTGTGGATCCTCTATTAAAGTCTTATGCCAGCACCATAAGTTTATTACTCTATTAAGTTTGTAGGCTGGATAAATTTAAAACTGAAATACTGCTGCACACTTAAATGTAGGCTGCTCACTGAAATCCAAAACTACATACAAATCCTCACCTCGCTGACCCACTGCTGGGATATTGCCTCTGGAGAGATGATGACGGTTCCTGATGATAGAACAGTTGGCAGGTGTTGCCAACATTGGAAACAATAATACTGATAATCAGCCAGTGTTTCATCGTAACCGACACACTCTGCGTGCTGCCAGGTGTTGCAGTTCGGGCACTCGACGATGTTGTCGGACTCTATATCCTTCACACAGCAGCACTGGAACGATGATGAGCGATGAAACTGTTTTCTCCGCTGCGTCTTCATGCTGGTCTCTGACAGGCAATTATCATACCACGATTTCAGCAGAGTAAAAGTTTCTCCAGCCTTTAGGGCAGACGCTCGTTTAGGTTTAATCTGTTTAGAGTCTTTATTTGAATCTGGATATGATTTCCTCCCTCGTTTTGTACTTTCTATCTTCATCTTCTTCCCACCGGTATCACTAAAACTATCAGATTTGGCTCTTTTCCTTTTACTTTTGCCACTCGCCATATTTTCTTCTTCTAATTCAATATCAAAGTTATCAGGTACAAAATCATCATCCTCATCGAACCTTACCTTTTTTCTTCTTTTCCTTTTAACCTTTGCCACTTGCACAGTTTCTGTCTGGATTTCTGTTACCTCATTTGGAGAATGTGGGAGGATATCATTTACAACACAACCGCTATCCTTAAGATCTCCTACGCCATTCTTCAAGTCTTCTGAATTGTCGTTACTGATTTTAATTTCAACAATTCCATCTTCAGTGGGATCGAATTCTTCTCCAGAGTTAACAATAGTTTCCGTTTTATTTTTTTGAAGGTGTTCTTTTGACTTTTTAGTCTCATTTTTAAATTCTTCAGGTTCAGTTTTACAGGAATCCTTTTTTTCATCCACCTGAAACATTTCAAATTAGAACGTAAAAGAAAAAATTGCTTGAAGTTATTTATACATAGAAGTAGTATTGTAATGTATAAAAAAAAAAAAAAAAAAAAAAAAAAAAAAAAAAAAAAAAAAAAAAACATATAACTTGTGAAAAATAAGAACTATCTAATTTAATTGATTCAATAAATTATTTAGTCCTACTGTATTTAGAGTTCATTTTTGACTGTTTGAAAGGATAGCAAGATTATAAGATTTTGTCATCCCCTATTTGCTTTTATCATAATAGGCTACTATATAGTTATTTGAAGCGAATTAAAATATAATTGTAATATATATATTGTCCCGGCGGAGCAAGTACTTTTTGCGATTCAATGTTTATTGAAATTATATATATATAATTTCAATAAACATTGAATCGCAAAAAAGAAAGACATATCAAGAAAGACTGATAAACCTTTCTCAGGTTTACATATTGTATTGCATTTTTTTAAATACATGATCACATATTGTTATGGTCTACCTGTTTATTTTGTAGGATTGAGACTGTTTTTTTTCTCTTTATCTTGTATTTTTTTCAAGGTATTCAATGTTATACTGTACCCATCAAATATAATTCATAATCATTACTGGACATTTAAGAACTTGTACAATAAGGTAATAAATATGTAGTGCTTTGATTGCACTTTAATTATAACAATTGCATTTTATCTTTTATAATTTTCTTCTGCTTTGTAACAGTGATTACATTATAGGGAGGCTGCTGAAACAAGTTTTTACAATTTCATGAACCAACTACTTACTTTGGTGTTGTTTGTTTCACAATCGGTCCTGTGTTTTTAAGTGAAACATTTTATAACACTCAGCATCAAGCTTTCACCGTTTATCCAAATCTTTGGAAAAGATTTTTATATTTGAAGTATGTTTTAACCAATTATAGGCATAGCAGACCAACTTAGCATATTTTAACACGTTTTAGTTAAAATTGAGCACAAAATATAATTACAAATGAAATACTAATATTGTAATATTATGCTATTAAAACAAATATTTAACTATATTTGGATTATACATTTCTATAAACACAAATAAACACGTAAAAAGCAAATTAATAAGCAACAAGAAACACTAAAAAAATGTTACCACTGTCAATAGTTGTACATTTTTAAAATGTCTGATTTTTATAAAAATATTCCGAATTGTTTGTTTTTCCACTAATAACGATCTTCTAACATGAATATAACTCACAACAGAATATACCACATAAAAAAATATTGTTAAGTGTTAATAAGATCTGTTCTCATCTGTAGCCTGCAGTCTAAATCAAAATACGAGGGGTTACCCCAAAAAAAAACCGGAATTATTTTATAAAAATTATATATTATCAAATTTTTTACAATACGACCTTATCTCCTTCGAAATAATCTCCATTACAACTAATACATTTGTCCCAACGGTATTTCCATTGATCAAAACATTTGTTGTAGTCATCTTTAGAAATGGCTGCAAGCTCGAGCTTCGTTTCTTTCTTAACCTCTTCAACGCTGTCAAATCGTTGACCTTTCAAGCCTCTTTTCATGTGTGGAAATAAAAAAAAAGTCGCATGGAGCGAGGTCAGGCGAGTAAGGTGCTTGGGGCAGCAGAACCATGCCGTTTTTGGCTAAAAACTGCCTAACTGAGATGGTTGTGTGTGCCGGTGCGTTGTCGTGTGGAAGAACCAGTCTCCAGTCTGCCACAAATCGGGTCTTTTCTGGTGAACACTGTTGCGCAATCTTCTTAAAATCTCCAAATAAAATGTTTGGTTGACAGTCTGACCTGGAGGAACAAACTCAGAATGAACAATGCCTTTAGCATCAAAAAAGCAAATCAACATGGTTTTGATGTTTGATTTGACTTGCCGACATTTTTTTGGACGAGGTGAAGATGGCGACTTCCATTGGCTTGACTGTTGCTTCGTTTCTGGGTCATAACCATAGCACCATGACTCATCACCAGTAATTACCTTTTCCAGAAAATCGGGATCATTTTCGAGATGTTCTTTCAGAAGGCGGCAAGTTTCAACTCGATGTGCCTTTTGATGGTCGGTCAGAAGTCGAGGAACAAATTTGGCAGCAACCCTTTTCAGTCCTAAATCTCCTGTTAAAATTCGCTGAAACCGAGCTCCAAGTTAACCCACTACTCTCTGATAGTTCAATTGTCTGTCGACGGTCGGTGAGCACAAGTTCACGAATTTTCTCAACATTTTCGTCCATTCGAGAGGTTGATGGACGTCCAGAACGAGGTTTGTCTTCAATCGACATGTCGCCATTTTTAAATCGGGCGAACCACTCGTAGACCTGAGTTTTCCCCATAGCATCATCTTTGTAAGCTGTATTCAACATTAAAATAGTTTCTGCAGCATTTTTACCAAGTAAAAAACAAAATTTCACAGCTGCACGTTGTTCACTTAAACTTGCCATGACAAAAAACGAAACAAGAACAAAACAGGGTTAGCGAAAACGGTCACTACGAACGAACAGAATGCACTAGGACAACGGAACTGGGGTCACTGAGCTCGCAATGGGTTGCGCGACACATGCCTAGCGGCAGAAATGTGTACTACACGCTGCCGGCTGCCAGCAATACAATTCCGGTTACTTTTGGGTAACCCCTCGTAGGCAATATTGGTTTTTTAGTGTTAATTCATTTCTGCACTTTTAGGTTTTAAGGTTTTTTACAACTGTGGAAGAGGGTAGATTTTAATCCTCGAAATGTAGTGTTATACATTTTGTAACAAAAAATCCTATTACCCTATCGATCGATTATTATCCATTGTCAATAACAAACTTTAAGTCTAATCAAGTTTACCCATTATACACAATATTTATTTAAAATGTTGAGTGATTAAAGGTGCATTATTCGCGTCATATTTCTAATATGGTTTCATGTCATGGTTACAACAGGAGTTAATCTATTTATAACTCACAATTCTAGGATTTGAAAGAATGCAGGCCAGGACTTCCACAGTTTTTCCAAGACCCATTTCATCTGCCAAAATTCCTCCTTTTGGTAACAACACAGCTGATTCTGAAAATACAAGGTTTATCTATATTTTATCATACACAGCGCACATGAAAGAACAATTTACCTTTTTATTGAAATATACAATGTAATGATCCTAATCCTATATTTTAATTGTGAAAGTGACTTTGTTGTTTGTTTTGCTTTCACACATAAACTATCGCTAAATAAATCCCTTTGGGTTGGCCCCACTGGTCTTTTAAGGTGGTGAAAAATCCCACCTTTCCCAAAACAAATATCTTGGTCTCTAAAGTTGAGAAAATTAATTGAAAGAGCCTGTTGAATCCAATCAACTGTTCTCTGTAAACATTCTTTTATGACAGCACAACCAAATGTTTAATTAAATCAACCACTATTTTCAATTTTTTAAACATTTACTGCATTAAAAAAGAGTAAGTTTGATAGAAACAGCACTTCTTATTTCAACCTTTTCTCCACTCGCTTTTGAGCACAGAGCAAGAAAATGTCCAGATAATAAAATAAAAAATTTTAGTTAAAATATACTTTTAACTGTACATTTTTAGAAAATGTTATGTAGGCTATTAGACGTCAAAGATAAAGTCAGGAGATCGGCTTCTCCTTTTTGAAAAAAAAGTTACTATCAAACATTTACTATACATTTAAAAACTACTATAAAATCCATCTTAGTTGTCTTTTGATAGAAGTAGGCTTCTCAGATCTGTGTATGTATATATTTTCTTGATCGAGAGAAAAGGCAAAATCAACCATGGTACAAAAAGTACTAAGACCGGAGTTAATTTCAATGGCTTGACTAAATTTCATACAGGTGCAAAGCGTACAAAATTGCATGCAAAACCACGGGTAACTGCTAGTTAAGTTATATTACAATGTTGACATCTTTTTCTTTAAGGTCTTGTTTAGTATAAAATCTGGTTTATACAATCTGTAAGTGTTTATATTTATTCCATTTAATTCATTTATTGATTGAGATAGTAGAAATTTAAAGGAGCAAAATTATTTAGAATTAAATCTTACATATTTTATTTTAAGTTTTTTTCCTATGATATACAGTTCAAACAGTTTTTGGGAAGAAAACTGTGAAGGTAACAAACACACAAGTTAATACATAATATGTTTATAAATATTGTAATGATATTAATGGTTTAATATTGATGTCCATTGTTAAAAGCACAAGGGACCAAATACTTCAGATAGAAGTAAACACAATGATAAAATGTGATAAGGGAATATAAATATTTAAGAACGTTATACAACAGAACAATGATACAATGTTGTGATACCGTATGTTGATGTTTTCCTAATAGATAAACATTTATTCATACTTTCCTACATTTCAATATGCAGTAAGAGAGTAAACAAATCGTGTGATTTAACATATTGTCCAGCAGCATAAATATTGTCTGTTTTTTACAGTTTCCCCTAAAAATATCATTTAGCATCCTACCATCCTTTACCTGGGTGTGATACTAATAATTTTTGGGATGCAGGTTACCCATCAGCCATGCCATACACTCACTCATACAGGAACTGGTAGCCCACACAATTGTAAATTGGCCCTGCCATACACTCCCTCATGCAGGAAACTGGTAGCCCACACAATTGTCAATTGGCCCTGCCATACACTCCCTCATGCAGGAAACTGGTAGCCCACACAATTGTTAAGTAGCCCTGCCATACACTCCCTCATACAGGAAACTGGTAGCCCACACAATTGTCAAGTAGCCCTGCCATACACTCCCTCATGCAGGAAACTGGTAGCCCACACAATTGTTAAGTAGCCCTGCCATACACTCCCTCATACAGGAAACTGGTAGCCCACACAATTGTCAAGTAGCCCTGCCATACACTCCCTCATGCAGGAAACTGGTAGCCCACACAATTGTCAATTGGCCCTGCCATACACTCCCTCATGCAGGAAACTGGTAGCCCACACAATTGTCAATTGGCCCTGCCATACACTCCCTCATGCAGGAAACTGGTAGCCTACACAATTGTTAAGTAGCCCTGCCATACACTCCCTCATACAGGAAACTGGTAGCCCACACAATTGTCAAGTAGCCCTGCCATACACTCCCTCATGCAGGAAACTGGTAGCCCACACAATTGTTAAGTAGCCCTGCCATACACTCCCTCATACAGGAAACTGGTAGCCCACACAATTGTCAAGTAGCCCTGCCATACACTCCCTCATGCAGGAAACTGGTAGCCCACACAATTGTCAATTGGCCCTGCCATACACTCCCTCATGCAGGAAACTGGTAGCCCACACAATTGTTAAGTAGCCCTGCCATACACTCCCTCATACAGGAAACTGGTAGCCCACACAATTGTCAAGTAGCCCTGCCATACACTCCCTCATGCAGGAAACTAGTAGCTTACATAATTGTCAAACGTCTTTTCTTGAAATCTCAAGTATTTTAATCTACATATAAGCACTTATGTTGATTCTATATTACTACGATGTTACTTTTGTATACTTATAACAATTTGAAATGACATTAATAGTTTTTGTAGGAGACAACCGAATTATTGTATGTGCTTGTTTATGGCTTCAAATATATCTTCTCTCTAATAAACTTGATAAAAACAGGTAAAAAAATTCAGTGCTGAATACGTACCTCGCTCTAACAAAAGAGAGAACAATTTAACAACAAACAATAAGAGAAAGAGAAAAAGAAAGTTAAGGCGTCAGGTGGTATCTGAGTCTCTCTCTGTAGCAATTTATACCAAATCTGGAAGGGTAGGTGTTGAGGTACCAGACTTGGTGGAACTTTCAATTGTAGGTACTTGTGAAATAGCTGCCATTTACATTCAAGTGTTGAACCTTACCTGTCTATGTGTGTACCGTGTACCCATGAACAACAATTTAAATATGTTTATTGAAGGACTATTCAATTTATTATCTGTATGTAATTCTAGGAATAAGTCAAATTCATCTCTGGTATTGTTTGGAGATTTCAATGTAAACATTTTATCTAGTCATATTAATAAGCATATTATATTTTTAAAACTGTTGACAAGTTTAATTTATTTACAGCTATTAATGAAATAACTAGGCCTGGTTAGGTCAAGGTTTTTGCCTTGATAATATAGCCACTACCATACATCCTGATAGGATTTTTTTGTCTAAACTTGAGCCTATAATTGTTTCTGATCATTTTGCAATCATTATGGGTTGCCAGTTGCAGTGAATATTTACTGACGGTGTTGATATAGGTACTACTAGGATAATAAGACCTATTGATTACGTGAGCTCACGTTATTTTACAGTGTTGTTAAGTAAAACCAGTTGGTTGTTTCTCTACACCCTTCTGACAGTAGATGAGAAGTTTGATTGGTTTTTAAATTACTTTTTAAACATTGCTGACTTGTTTCCTGTAAAAATTGTATCTAGTAAATGTACATCTCATAAAACTAATTGGTATAATGCTGATCTTAGACACCTGAAAGATCGGTGTTTGTTTATGTATGAACAATTTAAATACACTGGTCTAGCATGTTGTAAGGATTGTTTTATTTAAGGTGCAAGTACAGGAGATCTAAGGGAGAGACTGTATAGCTGTAATCGAGTTGTTAATGCTAAGTACAAACCCAAGGAAATGTGGTCTATTTTAAAGGAGAATTCAAGCAAAAATTATAAGCCTAAATTTATTAATAGTAAAAGAAATCTTACCTCTGCTGGATTTAATGATTTTTTCACTGGTAGTGTAAGTAGTATTATTGGTAATGTTCTGAACTCAAATCAGTATATGTCTTTTTATTTAGATAAGGTTAAACAGAGTTTACCTCAAGCGCTCAATTTTTCTTTGAAATGTGTAAGCGTTGAGCAAGTTTACAATGCTGTCAATTCCTTGCACTGTAGTAAGAGCCTGGATGTTTATAGCCTGAACTCTGGTCTGCTAAAAATTGCTGCACCTCATATCTCTGAGATTTTAGCCTATTTATTTAACTGTTGTATTGAAATTGGTGTTTTCACTCAATGTTTGAAATTAGTCAAGGTCATACCAATTTACAAGAAGAGCTCTGTGTCTGACTACAGCAATTATCAACCTATATCGATAATACCGATAATATCTAAGGTATTTGAGATTATTTTAAACAATCAAATTATTGAATATTTTGAAAAAATACTTTTCTTTTTACTGATTCTCAGTTTCACTTTAGGTATAAGAAAGGTATTAGTCTAGCCATTTAATATTTGAAGAGCTGTACTTATGGTCTTATACTTTATTACAAGAATAAAGTAATTGGTGCCTTTTATGACATGTCAAAAGCATTTGATACAATCTCACATGACTAACTGCCATATAAACTTAAATTTTATTGTTTTGATAGTTTGGCAGTTAAGTTTGTAGGGTCCTACTTGTCTGAAAGGCTACAAGCAGTTTATTATAAAGGCTACTTTCACAATACTTAAATGTAAGAACTGGTGTCACACAGGACTCAATCCTGGATCCAGTATTTTTTATTACTTATGTAAATGATTTACCTGGTACTATTGCTACTAACCATGTGAGCTCTTTCATGTTTGCAGATGACCTGGCTGTACAAGTTAAATGTAATAATATTTTTTTGCTTATGATGTTCTTTATAATATTAGTGACATTATGGTCAGCTGCCAATTCACTATCACTTAATAAAGATAAAACCCAGACTCTGGAATTTTGTATAAAACCGTCTAGCCAACAGAACGTTGACTATGTTAAATTCTTTAAAGTAACATCAAATGGGATAGGCACATTGTCTAAGGGTATTTTTATATTAAATAGACTAAGATATAACTACAGACATCCTCATTACCTACTTATGCCTACCTTCATAGTTTTTTATCTTATGGAATTATTGTATGGGACAATGATTGTAACAAAAAAAATTATTAACTTTACAAAAATGTGCAATCAAGATTATATATAGCTAATGTAAACATAAGGACTCACTGTAAACCTTTATTTGAAAAGTATGGTATTTTTCCAGTACCTGCACTGTATATTTTAGATTGCCTATTGTATACAAAAAAGAGATTCCATACCTCCAAATAGATCTGTTCATAACCATATGACTAGAAACTCAAATTCTCTTAGAATTTAGTATTTGGTACTTATGCACTATACTGACCCCACCTATTATTTTACAAATTGGGTAGAGTAAGGTTATTTTATGTTATGTTATATTATGTTAAATTACTATCATAACATAACCTACCCTAACCTAGGTCAGGAGACTAGGTAGTGGACATGCAGAGTGGGCGCGTGAGCCACTGTTTGGCGCTTAGCGCGCCTGTCACTGCCTGACAAGCCGCTGGCACATACCGCACGACAATACAGTAAATTCCATTGCCGGCTCTATGCTGATTTGGGAGCTGCCATCTACAGAAGAAGAAGCCGTGGGTTTTTTTCCAATCGCAAGGTCTGCTGCCCGTGACAAAATTATGCAAAGGAGGACATGCTATGAAGTTGTATTTCGGCGAACAATACCCTTTTTGGAAACGCAATGTCAGACCGTGAAAGAAGAAAGTGGGGTTTCGTGTCAGTACATGGTTTGAACACAGTAGGTTACCTTTTGTAACAACATTGCGTTTTATGTATTGTTGGTGTGAGTAGTTCCTCAGTTAAGTGGTGTGGCCGACAGTTGGGAATGTCTGTACAAACAACAATGGACTGCAACAATTACATGAGAGAGGTATGTGTTGAATCTGTTATAAAAAAGAATGTTGGGAAAATTGGTGGTACTAATAAAATAGTTAAAATAGACAAAAACTTGTATACCAGACGTAAGAACAATGTTGGTCGTGTTCTGCCTGAACAATGGGTGTTTGGCGGACTCTGCAGTGAAACTAGTGCTAGATTTTTGGTTAAAGTACCGAACCGTTGTGCAGCCACACTTATAGCTGCTATGCTGGAGCATATAGAACCAGGTAGTACGATTATGTCTGATTGCAGGAAAGGATACAAAACCGGTGAACTGGAAAGTGCTGGATTTGAACATTTTTCGGTCAACTACAGCAACAACTTCGTAGATCCCGAAACTGAGGCCAACACAGTGTGTAGAAAAAATGTGGGGTAGTGCGAAGTGGCGCAATAAAGTCCAAAGGGGAACTGCTCAGCATCATCTGGATACCTACTTGGTGGAATACATGTGGCGGTTGGCAGTAGCGGAGACCGGAGGCGATAGGTTTGATACATCGCTAGTGGACATCGTGGCCTTCAGGGGTGACGCCAATACACAGTAACCATTTGTTCTCTCTGTTCATTGTTGTAAATATATTCATATTAATGCTACACGTGTTTTTCCTACTAACTGTGCCCAATTTGTAATAAAATAGGTGGGATCCATATAGTGCATAAGTACCACATATTTCAATGTAGTCTTAAAACCACTTAAAATTGTTTTGCTGAAACAGGCATTAAACTCTACAAATCTCTTCCTTCTTATCTTAAATCTGAAAGAATGTGGGGTAGTGCGAAGTGGCGCAATAAAGTCCAAAGGAGAATTGCTCAGCATCATCTGCATACCTACTTGGTGGAATACATGTAGCGGTTGGCAGTAAGTCAAATAAGTGTGGTGTGGTTTTCTGATTCTTGAATTAAATTAGAAGAATGAAAAACGTTTGGTGAATTTTCTTGAAAGTAGACATTTTAACACATTAAAAATTTTGGTCAAAAAGAGAATTTTTACCTACATTGAGGGAGTCTTTTGGTATACACACTACAAATTTTTCATGTTCTCTTCTGTTTTTGCATTTTGGTACATTTGCATCTTATGGTATTAGTACAAGTTCATTTACACCCATATCTCTGGCTATGTATTGTCCCAGAGCTTTTTAAATCAAAGCCCCTTTCAAAGTAAGTCTTTATTTTGTTTAAAATACATTTTTTGATAGTTTTCCCAAAAATAGGCATTGAAACATGTTTTATAATAAAAATTTGAAAAAAATCTGACAACTTTTATAAAACAGGGGAATGGTACCCCTCAATGGTGTGTCTTTTGGATGTAGTCAATGCAGACTTTTAATGAACTCTATGGTACTTATATATTTGTAAATTTTCATCTTTGAGGGACTAGTACAAGTACTTGTACCCCCACATTCCTTGTCATGTTGTTTGGTGGTGTTTTTTGACTCCCGAAAGTAAATTGGGGAGATTTGAATTTATGGGTTTATAGAATGTAGATCAAAACATGTTTTAATAGTTGTCTGTGTAGTGTATTTAGTGTGATAAATACTAAGTTGGTAATGTACCCATAGCAATATTTAATGTTGCACCAGTTATGTTGGCAGTGTGTATCGTTAGGCGATGTATCATACGATGTAGTCTATACGAATAAGGAATGCTCATAGGCTGCTCTCCTGTGACGTCACATCACGCCACTACCCTACAACCAAATGTCCAAGCTAGTTAGCGAGGAGTCCACCACCAGACACCATCATGTAAACATCCGTGTCCCGTCCGTTCTTTTATAAGCGGTCTTAGAGCAATGGTACTCTAAAATGTAACGTCTTATCATTTATCCTGACCCATATAGTGTACAGTGACAACCCGCATATCATACAGTCTGATTATGGCCAGAAGTTTATCTGGTCAAAATCAGACAACTTTTAAAGAGGGGGGAATCACGGTACCCCTAAAGAGAAGCCTTTTAAGGCTTACGTACAATAAGCGGCCACCAACACAATCGGATTTTGATTATAAATTTTGAAAATTGAATACGACATTTAGACCTAAAGATATTCATAAATTTAATAATCATTGCCAGCTTTCTTTATTTAGTGACGTCATTACCAGCTGTTGTTATTTTGTTTATGTAGGAGAAGGCTAGTGACAACAATAACAATGGTTATGAATATGCAGATATTGGCTCAAAATGTTTTTATAAACACTGGTAATGTTCTAAATGGTTACAAGATAATGACCTTGCTCCTTTAAAACTGAACTGTCCAGCTTTTTATTGACGAGATGAAAACTAGAATTAAAAGTGGAAATCAAATAGTGTTTCGCTGCAAGAAAAGTTAGAACAAACACTACATATCTAAAAATGATCTTGAGAAGACTTGTTTTGAACATAACTAATTTGGTATTATGAATATAATGAAAAATCGTGTACTATTTTAATTGAAATCTTACAATTGCATTTTTATTAATAAATGTACTTTTGACGGCATTAGTACCCACAGAAATACCATTTTAGAATGGTTAAAGTAATCTTAAGTACTACACTGCTCAAACGTTGTTTAAATAAAGTTTTCTTATTTTATGTAATCTGAAAAAATACATTTATTTTACATATAAAAGTATAGCTTCACTATAATACAATTTTAAAAGCCTAAAACTTAATTCAGTTCGACATTATCACTCAAAATTAGTTCAAAGTAAAATCGTGTAGGGAAATAAAATCAAAATTAAAATCATGTGTTTTGTTATTGGATAATGGTGGCAAGAGCAGGGACGTATGTGTCTTCTTTGTTTCACAAGTAGTCACTTTTATCCTTGAAAATACATTAAGTAAGTAAATTTTGTGTTTTGTTCTAATTATATATTATAATATAATTTGAAATTCTATCAATATTTATACATTGATTTCTAAGATTGAAAACTAGCAAAATCATATTGTTCTTTGAAATATCTATTACGTTATTTGTTCCGACATTTTGATTTAAGTCTTTTGGATTGGTCATGATTTTGGATGATTCAAATCATTCGATAACCATAATCCGATTGTGTTTTTGGCTGCATTTTAAATGCAGTCAAAACGGACTTTGGTAATTGTCACATTAACGGCCGGAGCGGCAAAATACGAGTTTCGCGTTATTAACTTATTGGAATCGTCCCACAGAACAAAACAATATAAGGTTTGACGGGGTGGAAATGAGAAATAACGAAGATCTAGAACATCAAAAGTGGAACAACTGTTCCAATATTTTCCATGGAGCAATATTTCCATGTTCTACATCCACATATGGCATTACGTGACCTTTTGTGACCATAATTCAACCTCGTGATGTCGTTCATCGGATGCTGCGCCATCTTTGCAAACGTAAATGAAAAATAATACTGAAATGAGCAGAATTTTGATCCAAATGAACAATGTTTTTCTTAAATTTTGAGCTACAAATTAAGTAGTTGTTGTTGTGCTAACAGTCCCAGCCGCAGATAATATTTACGACGCACCAGTTCACTACGATTGGTCGAACTAGTGGATGGTTGATCAATGATTGTCACGCACTCACTCGATCCAACCTACAGTACACGTTATCTCTGACTTCTGCCCCAGAGCGATCAGATAACAGATACGCTATCAGTCCCACCCGCAGATAATATTTACAGATATCCAGACACAGCACACAAACAGAACATTGAAACATTAAGAACTTAACTAAATTTATGTATATACCATCCAAAATCATGTTATTTGTCATTTGCACCCCTTAAAACCATATATATTTTTTGTTCAGGAGGATGAGCAGAATACGTTGATAACGTCAAACTTGTGATTTGCCACCTCGGCCTGATAGCGTATCTGTTTATTTGAGTTCTCCGGGGCATGAGTCAGTGCTTCACAAGATATTGTGTTCAGTAGGTTCGATTGAGTGAGTGCATTACAATTATGAATCAACCATCCACTAGTTCGACCAACCCTAGTGAATTGTGTGTGTCGAAGTGTTTAGTAGGGCACGTAAAGAGTTTACGTTTTAACCGAAACGAAATTATTTCCTTTTTAATTAAACATGGAATTTTTAATAATGATTGTATTTGTTCGTCGTGCTGTCGCGTGTTGTTTTTAAACCGGGAGACTTTGTTGTTTCATTGCGATAGGAAAATTAGAAAAAGCTAAAAAAAATTTTTAATATTGCAATTTTTAAAAATCCACTTTTTTGTTGATGCTGCTCAACTATATCTGCCAACAAACTAATGGCAAGTGTTCTCTGTTAATATCCATCTATATATTAATATTAGAATTTTTCATGATTTATTAAGTTTTTTCACTTTACATAATTGGCTTTGCATTACGTTTCAATTTATATTTCTGATCAGCCCCTCTATAATTTGATATTTTACTGATAGGTACTATCTCGAGGGATGTTTTTACTTCACTGACATCAGCACGGGCTTCGGCAGCACCTCTGGAGGCACTCGTCTCATTTCGATAACAAGTAATTAATTTGTAGCTCGAAATTAAGAAAAACATTGTTCATTTGGATCAAAATTCTCCTCATTTCAGTATTATTTTTCATTTACGTTTGCAAAGATGGCAACGCATCCGATGACGTCATCACGAGGTTGAATCATGGTCACAAAAGGTCACATAACGCTCAACATGGATGTACAACATTGAAATATTACTCCGCGCGTGAACAGTTGATCCATTTTTTATGTTCTAGAATTGCGTTATTTCTCCTTTCCACCCCCATCAAACCTTACATTTTTTCTACAGGACGATTCCAATAAGTTAATAACGCAAAACTCGTATTTTTCCGCTCCGTCCGTTAATATGATAATTACCAAAAAAAGTTAGTTAACTTTAGAAAAACTATACAAAATAACACTAAAAGATGATTTATTGTATCTTTCTCAGTGCCAAGATGTTTGTTTTGTTGTCACGTTTTCTTTGTGAGTGAAATGTAATTTTTCCTAACACCCGTTTTAATTTTGTTTCATTAATAGTCATGGTTCCTTTGTTATTTATGACATTTAAACTATTTAATTTAATTTGATACAAGTGACATTAATTTAATATTTTAGATAGGCCCTAGTTATTATCGATTAATAGTTGTGTTATTCAATGTATAAAGTTTGTATGGGTAGGGAAAAATAAGCGGACCCGGTTTTTTATATAGAAATTGGTAAATGATATTACTTAATCATAACCATCGAAATAATCAGTGGATACTAATTAATTATTTCGAACAATTAGCTTAAATAATCTATATCAACAGCTGTAAACACTTTCAAATAATACATGTAACGTAATATTTCAATTTTACATAAGTAACATTTGATTATTAAAATGGCAGTAAATTTTAGAAAACTACACGACATTACTTTGAAAGATGATAAGACGTGTTTTTCGTGGCTTCAACATGTTGGACTCGTACCGAAAAACCCATTATGTGAAATTTGTGGGAAAGAAACAACTGTAACTGTGAGAGGAGAAAATATGGTCGTCTTCAGTTTTCCTAATGTTGGTTATAATAATGTGTTTAAGCACTGTAAATATTAAATTCATATTTTAATTTAACACACATGATTGTTATTGAGGACTAGCCTATAGATACTTTTATATCGATTGATAGTCTAGGATTTGAGATGCGATATCAGGTATCGATGGTTACATTCTTCGATATAAAAAACCGGGACCGCTTATCGTACCCTACCCGTTTCTAATAAGCGATATACAAACCGAGTCCACTTATCATTCTCTGCTCTAGTATTTTACAATCTAGGCTACATTGGTAATTTCTTACCGAGGTTATCTGATGAAGAACTCTCTTCGGTTTTCTCATAGTAGGAAGGATACAACTCTTTAGAGAGCATCCATTTCACTGCTTTTACCTGATAAGGTCTTAATGTTGGTAATAGGTTGACATGTTGTGGATTTGGCAAATCAGGTGGCAGTATCTCAAGATTATGAAATGTTTTGACACAATCATACACTTGAATAACCCTTTGTCGATTTGTGGTCAACATCTTGATTTGAACAACACCAAGTTAATAATAATCACAACTTAAATTTTCCAACAAACATTTATATATTTAAGGTACACTTTGATAGTAACAGATCTAAAATTAATGTTCAATATGAAGAAATCAACTAAGAATTTTGACAACCGGTCTACCCAACACGGCTTGTAAACAACAAAACAGCGATTATCCAAGCGTCTACTGCTGGTAGGCCTGGAACTAAGGAAGGAACAAGGCGGCATTGAATCGACCTAAATTTACCACATGTTTGCAGTGAGACAACCGATAGATTGTTGGTGTAGGACACTGTGAACTTCGATATGTCAATGAAATTTTGATTTGTTAATATATGGAGTTATGAAAGAAACTTTTACACTGAACTATATTAATTAAAATATTAGAATCGACATAATAGGTTTGGATGACAGAGTATGGTGCAATTTTACAGTTTCATTTAAACAATACAAATGTTAAGTGATTTTTTACAATTTTGTCTTGATCAATATCTCTATTATTCAGAAAAGAAAAAAGAACTCATCACAAAGTTTTTTTCTTTTTATTTTACTTTTTTTGAACATATGTGCTAAAAGAACTGGCACTAGCTCCATTGGAAAGTCCCGGTAGTCATCCTCCATAGACTAATGGATATAGTCACGACTCTCTAATTGAGAAATCACGAGTTCAAATTCCGGGAGGTTCAATCCATGAATAGCATGACAAAACAGTGCACTTCAAAGTCAAATTGGTAATGCTGAGGCTTAACAAAAAATTAAAATACGTTCCAGTACCGTAATCTGGGGCTACTTGAGCCAGGGGTCTAATTTGAGCCATTATGTTAGGGAAATTTCGATTGCTTATGTTGTCAGCACTGTTTGTTAATAGTGGTGGTAAAATACACTGGTTTGTTCTACTTTATCTACAGATTATTACCATACCATCTGTTGAAGATTAAGATTTTGAGGTAAGTGACTTTCTTTTACTTTAATTACATTAATTTTAGAGAGGGTTTTTTTTACCACTTCTAACTTTAACTCTCTGATTTATGTAATGGACCTGGAGCAGTTCACTTTAAAACTCCATGTTCCGTCGGAATTATTGTTTACTAAACATGTCAAGAAGTTCCAGATTTGATAAACGGAACGACTAGTTTGATAAAAATGCTTTAATACCGGTCTAGTTTACAGGTAATGGCAAAATTTCATGTTGTAACATACTGGATTATTAAGAGAGAATTTAGAGGTACTGTAATTTGGGATTTTCAATATTTCAGAAATATTATTCATTGTACTTATTGTGATATGAAATATGTTTTTATATTAAACTATTTAGTTTACTTTGATTATTAATACTATCATTAGCTGTTATGGTATTGTATATCAAGATAGATATTTATAATGGACGAAACTTAGTTGAGCAGAGAGACGTTAAGTAAAACTAAAGAATGTCTTATTTTGTCAGGCGAAGTTAGGGATAAGAAGCCCTCTTAAACGCTTAACCTAGGGACCAACGGCTTAAGGGGACTTCCAAACCACATCCAAATGACCAGGCAGTTTTCCTGCTTGTAAGAACAGACAGGATTACTCGGCGTTGAGTTTATAAAATATAGTATTATTAAGTCATCTATGTAGTGGAATATCTTGAATTTAGTAATATATTCATCAATGCTTTCCGGAATGGAATAAATAGTACATGCTATATGTATGTACATATATATGTACATGTTACGCTCCAAAATCAGGCAAGAATAATTAAGCAATAATCTGACGTAAAGTTACGTCCACACCGAACGCGCAGAGCTGCGCCGCGCTGCGCAAAACATGTGCGCGCCGAGCGGCGCACTTGGTGTGGACGGCGAACCGCGCAGCTTCGCGCACTCGCGAACATCCGCCAACACGATACGACTGATGGCGGTATTTTGACGAACATCTTTGAAGTTTGTTCGCCCTTGCGCGCTCAGTGTGGACGGGCATTTGCTCAGTTGTTGCTGCGCGTCGTTTCGGCTCGAACTGTCACTACCTGTGTTTGATCAAAATGGCTTTTGAATGGAGTCGTGAATGCATCGAGACTCTGGTGAATGCTTATCGAGTACGAACGGAGTTATGTTACCCAAAAGACAATAAATACCATATTAAAAATAAAAAAGTGACGCCTGGCGTGAAATTGCCAGTGAGGTGGGTTGTGATCATGGAGAGGCGAAATCGAAAATGTCATCCCTGCTCTCATCCTTCCGGCGAGAAAAAGTAAAGGAAAAGAAGACAAAAAATTCCACTGGTTCAGGTGAGTCCGTGCATAATTAATTTTACACTTTCTGTAGCCCCGTCGAAACCCGATGGATACAGGTATATTTTTTTCTTTTAGTCAGTACTACTAACATTTCTAAAGAAATAATTATACCTTTTAACAACTGAATAGGCCCACATTATACATCCTTAACTGTACTTAATTGTTAATGTAAAACACGTGATTAAATTAGAAATTTCAGATTTTTTGTAATGAGTACATGCAGTTTGCACGAAAGCAGTCTTTAAAAACCAAATTCTAAGATTGATTTGTCAACTATTTCATGCGAGCAAGAAATTGTGACTATTTTTTTAATTAAAAAAATACTTTGTTAGGCTACTAAAATTATCTTATTTTTTTACTCATGGAGGAAATAGCCGCAGTACTGACATGACATCGTTTACTTCCAGGACGTGACCAGTTATATGTGAGCACTTGGTTTGCCTACAAGCTATTTGCATTTCTGAAGGAGAAGGATACACCAACCAATACTTTGGACACAGAAAGTGTAAGTATATGTTTATTAATCTAAATGTATACATGTTTTACAATGCAGTAATATTATCATTTGTAGAATGATGTTTCCACTGTTATAGCCTATCGGTGGTGGTGATTTAATCTAAGAATAAAAGTAAACAAATATTGATATGTAATTTTAACTATATATAAATGTCTGCAAATGCAAAAATAGTATTTCAAAGGGTATCCGAGCACAATTTACTTGAAATCGCTTAAATTAACATGGGCTGTTATGGCAGTTCGGCTACATACTGTTAACACACGTCACATGATGCACAATTACAAAACATTAACACATATTTCTTGTAGTCTCTAAAAATAACCGGCTTCAAATGCCAATATGATTCATAGTGTAGAGCAACCCTTGGCTGAAAGGTTTTGGTTTAGGTTTATGCGTAACTTTCTTGCCACGAGACTTGTCCTGTTGTAACAAAGTACTCCGCAAATTCATTGCGAACTGCCTTTGCAACTTCAGAACTTTTACGGGCTTTCTTTATCATACCACGAAGTGCTGTACCGAGGATTTCTTTTCTCCAGTTCCCCTCAATGACAGTGCCATTCGGTAGCTCGATGTCAAAAGTACCAGGAGGAGTGTAGATGTCCCGGGATGTTTCGCTCCTCCTGAGGAAATTGTGCAAAAAGAGAGTTGTAAGCACCACATCTCTAACCTTTTCTGCCTCCAACAGCATCGGTTTTCTTAAAACTCTGAATACAGCTGAAAGAATCCCAAAACTATTTTCTGTGACTCGCCGAGCTCGTGATAAACGATAGTTGAAAATCCTTTCTTTGGATCCATTTTCTGAGACCCCAGAGTAGGGTTTCAAAACGTTTTCATGCAGAGCAAACGCTTCATCTCCTAAAAAAACGTAAGGAACACGTTTTTCACGCCCTGGAAGTGTCTTTGGTTGCGGTGCGTTCAAAGTTTTCCCCTCAATCTTTTTCCACAATGCACAGTTTTTAAATATACCACCATCAGATATACGTCCCTGAGCACCGACGTCAGCAAACATAAAATTGTAGTTTGCATCCACCAGCGCAAACAGAACGATACTGAAGTAAGACTTGTAATTGTAGTATTCGCTTCCGGTATCCCAAGGTGCTTGGATTTCGATGTGTTTGCCATCTACTGCTGCCAAACAGTGTGGGAAATTCCACGTTTCTTCAAACTCCTTTTCATACTGTAGCCATTCTTGTTGTGAGCTCGGCAGCTGTAACAAATGACATTAAGGTGCTATATAACAGCCGGTGTTATAGTCAGTTATAAGTAAAAAATTGTTATAGCGAAATTGGTTTTAGATCAATTTTCTTTTTCCCCCAGGTTTTTGTCAAACAGCCTGAAAATGATCCTGATGAAGATGAGGAGGAAGAATCTAATCAATCTGAACCTGTTGTACCATCTGGGAATCAAAGCACGGCAACAGCATCGCCTGCTTTAACATCAAGTCAAAACAGATTTGTACCACCGCAACCCAAAAAGCGAAGGAGAACGGCCATTGACGACCCCCGGCTTGCTCAAAATCATGGATAATGCGACAAAAACAACTCGTGATGAATGTTCAACATTTGGAGAGCATATTGCGACAAAGCTCCGAAAGTTTGATGACCGTAACCGTAATTATTTGATGCACAAGATTAGTACATTGATATACGAGACAGAAATCGAGGTTGACACTGTTTACACACGTTCTCCTATGCAACAGAGCGGTGAATCCAGCGCAAGCCGAATGTCTACTCCTAGTCCTTCACCTCAACTTCCATTGCAACAAGTATACAGTCCACCTGCCAACAACCCTATACAAACATTTATAAATGGCTTTGTGGATAACAATTCAGAAGTTTTAACTACTCTGTAATGGCTAGTATTTAAAATGACAATGAACAATAGTTTATAAAATAGGGCTTGTTACAAGTTATCTTTTGGGGGAATCATTATGTAGATTATTTTTAGTTTGTTTAATTCACTTTCGTTAGTTTGTTTTAAACCATTTTTGAAAATGTTACAAGCATATTAATATTGTTCATTCTAAAACAATCATGTTCCCAAAGTACAGTTTTTTTATAAAAGTGTTGTAAATTTAAATTTACTGCTTAATAAACTGTATTACTTACTTGTATGTAGTCTCTCAGTGCATTATTCAGAGCCCTGCAAACTTCCATCACAATGTATGAAATACTCTGTTTAGACACTTTAAAAAGGTACATCAAGCTTGTGAAAGAGTCTCCAGTTGCTAAAAAGCGAACAGTTATTGCCAGTCTGTCCTTAGCACTTATAGCTTTTCTATAATTAGTATCCCGTCGAGTGATTTCTGGCCCAATCAAATTTAGAAGATACTCAAAATCTTCAGACGACATGCGGCAAAAATTTTTGAACTGCCCACCAATACGGAGATCATTAAGCATGGATTCCCCTCCATACGATTCCCGACGTCTCAGTATGGGCGTCACCCAATGACGACGTGGTTTTCTCCTTCTTTTTAACAGATCATTATAAATAACAATAAAAACCGAAGCAGCTGTTGCCGGGTCCATTTTCTACATCGGTGTGATTGTGTAGCCCGCGCAACACGGATCACAGCCGCGCAACTACGACCATGGCGCTCTGTTCCGCGCAGTTTCGCGCAGCGCAATATGCTTTGCGCAGCGCGGCGCAGAGCGGCGCAGCTCTGCGCGTTCGGTGTGGACGTACCTTAACAGAACGCCTGGAAGTAGAAGGTTATCTTGGGACTAACTCTGAGCCTGGAACATTTGGTCGGAACCGTTCTATAGTTCCGGAACGGCTTGGCACACCTCTATTTCGATGTCCACTACATTCATGTCGGTACAAGATTGGACCAATTCGGAATTTGAACCCTTAATCTCTTAGTTAGAGAGCCGAGACTTTATCTATATTAATATATGGAGAAGAACAATAAAAAATTTGGATAATTTCCAAAGCCGGAAAATTAGAAAAAATAAAAATATTGAGTTTCCGACTACTACTCGTATTTCAAAACTTCTTTGTTTATTGGACTCTTTAAAAACTTTGAGAGTACTTTTTCAGCGGGAAGGTATGTTTTACTGTTCTTTCGTCGTTTAAATATGAGAGGAATAATCTTTAAATTACGGGAAGAATTGATAGACAGGTTTTCAATGTTAAAAAGTTTTAATTCTAGTGTATCCCTTTACAATCCTCCATTGTGTTTGGAAGGAAACCGGATTTTTTCCGGACATTTCCGGCATAAATCTCAATAGTTTACCTTGATTGTCGGCTTTTTATAGATGATTCTCCCCATGTACGACGATAAACAGTTAAAAATACGTTTTTGCACAAAATAAAATACGGTTGTCTCTGATTAAAACAATTGCCCATTGCATTAACTAAAAGCTGCATTTTAAAAATCGGAGGTTAATCTGTGAGCTCGATGTTGCAAAATCACTACATGGTATAAAACAAAGTCGCTTTATGTCCCTTTGTATGCTTAAATCTTTAAAACTACGCAACGGATTTTGATGCGGTTTTTATATAGAAAGAGTGATTCAAGAGGAAGGTTTATATGTATGATAACATCCATTAAATAGTGGAGAAATACTGTTATTTTTTAGGTTTCTAATGTGATGTGGATAATTATCAATTCTTTCCGCTTATATTGCAAACGCAGGCTGAACCCTACGAGATTTATCAAAATAATGTACCAATTATTTGTACACATTGAAAAGGTCTACAGAAAACTGCGATGATATATGTCTATCTCTTATAGATATCCCACAATAACATTTTTTGTCATTTACTTTTTACGACAAATAATGGGTAATTTTCGAGGGGTTTTTTACCAATACAACATTAATTCTTATCCAATTAAATAGCTTAAATACATTGTTGATGTAATATAGGTCTATATGGTCCTTTACAGCACAAGATTTAAATGAATATTTTCGAAGATATTACAGATTTAAAATTGCGGGACGTAGCGCTTGCGGCGGTACTGGCCGGCCGGGGCGGCGGCAGCGTGTCTATAAATAGCGCGTCGGAGGCCGCGATTTTCCCTATAGCAGAATTTTGCAGCGATCGGACTCGTTTTTTATCGGAGCTCTCTAGCGAGGAAATAACATACTTAATAAAAACGTGCTTTTCAGCGCAACAACGTATCAGTAATTATAAGTAAGTTACGATAAATAATTGTATGATAGTTTAAAAATATAAATGATATTCTATTATAATGTTAATTTTTAAATCGCGCTTATAGTAATTATAAGTACATAAAGTTAGATAAGATTAGATTAAATAAAAATCAATTTAATATTAGGGAAATTATTTTCAAAAATCGTAATTTAAGGTGAGGTATTTAAGTTCAGAAAAAAAAACTTAATAGAATAGGTATTTTTGTTCTTGATGATTGTTGATTATCTTTTGTTTTTAGTCGAACGAATAGCAAATTATTTTTTAAGTATTTTCAATTTAATTAAAATCGTTGTTTAAGTTGAGGTATTTCAGTAAAAAAGGAACTGAATAGAATAGGTATCTTTTGTTTTTTTATAAATGTCAATTATCTTTTGTTTCTAAATGGTAAGTATTTAGATATTTTTAGTGCGGCACATACTAATAATATGGCAATTTGTGTATAGGTAATCATACATATAGAACTGAGTAAATCTTTTTCAGTCATGTCTGGAAGACGTGTTCGTTCGAACATAGGTCGTAGTACAGTGCCAGAAGAGTACGTTCAGCAAGAGATGAAGAATTGTCAACGGAACGTGAGGCTCGCCACACTCAGACTCGGGAAAGTTGGTAATGGAGAGTTAACACAAAGTGAGAGAAGCATTAACCTGGAAAACCTTTGTGTTTTGATAGACAACATCCAAGAGTTAGTCAACAAAGTCTATCCTGACATTGATAACATAAGTTCTAAGACAATATCTTGGTTTAAAGAAAGAGTGAATCTGTCACCAACTAACGAACAAGTAGATAAGGTAAATAACTTGATTCTTTAAAAGATTGATGCGCCGACGAAAATATACTACTCGGTCGATACTGTTCTCGATTTGGAAGAAGCTGTTCATTTGCCTACATAATTTCTATACTCTTTGAACCCGTCTGGACCCCCTCCTCACAAAATGGTGTTGAAAGTAGGTTGTCCTGTTATTTTATTAAGAAACCTGAATCCACCTAAACTTTGCAATGGCACGCGTTTGCTGGTAAAATCACTAAAAACTTTCATAATAGAGTGTACAATACTCACAGGATATGGTATCGGAGAAGATGTATTGATTCCCCGAATCCCTCTGATACCATCAGATTTGCCCTTCCAATTTAAACGTTTACAGTTTCCGGTAAAGACATCTTTTGCAATGACCATTAATAAGTCGCAGGATCAAACCTTCAACGTTGCAGCCTTAGATTTGAGCGTTGATTGTTTTTCACATGGCCAACTGTATGTCGCTCTTTCAAGAGTAACGTCTAGAGAAAATATGTTTGTATTGTCTAATGACAAGAAAGCTGTGAACGTTGTATATAAAGACATTCTGTAATGTAATAATTGTTGTAAAAATAAAATAAATAAACAAAAATGTAAAAAAATAAATAAGTAATGTAAGTATGAATTTAGATATTCCAAAGATAGCAGGAAATCTTCATGGTATAGGGAAAGGGGAATTGTTTTACCCCAAATTTAACGCGTTCGGGCCACGGGCAGTAATGAATAAATCAAAACTACTGGATAGATTTTAATAATTTTTTCAGTGAGTGACATAGGCTATATATATTATACCCGTGCGAAGCCGGGGCGGGCCGCTAGTATAAATATATAGGAAAGTATTATTGACTCATCAAAATTAGAGTCATCATGTATGACAACTAAAAAAGATTAAAATGAAATGCATAAATATAAATTATAACGTCAAGAGCCCATAAGTTCTAATGGAAATCAAATTTACAATTATCATTAATGCTCATCATGCTGTCATTAATTAACCAGTATTGAATGTTCATCCTAGAATTACTGAATGTCCAATTAATGAGAAAATTGTATGTTTAATTCATTTGGTGTTTTTATATCGACATCTTTTATTGATTCAACATAATGCCCATTTGTACGTACAATTCTATAGGAACTGTGCCCGTTTGTTATTCTATAGGACAATTTTTGAAAATGTCGTGTTTTTTTGCAGTCCGAGGAGACCTCTAAAAAAATAAGTCACGAGAAAAAGAGTAGTTCAATACTGGTATTTTAACCCTTATAATACCCTCCCATTTCGACCTCCACGAAAACTAGTGCGGCTGGAAATCGCTTAATTTCTTATGGGAATATTCCTGTAGCAATTTCAAGGGAAAACAAGTTGTGTACTTGTTTTTAAAATGCATATTGGTCTCAGTTCTCAGTCTATCAAGCTGTATAGATGTGTTTAGGTCTCTATTGTATTTCATCAGTATTGCACATTATATAATCATGCTACAAGAAATAGTGCAACTACAAGAGCTCATTTGATGATTTTGTTTGATTAACCAATAGTTATAAAAAATAAATTTAATTGACCCCATGGTAAACACAGCACAATAAAACATAAATGCTGAGCTGGTTTTTGGTTGGTTGTTGTTTCTGGCCGTTCTCAGTAGTCAGTAGTCAGTTCTCACTCTAGCTATTCAAGATTCTCAGGTGTTGGCGCAAGAGAGATAGCGATGTTAGTGTGTTTTGAGTTTGAGTGATAAGGAATCTGTGTTTTTTTTAATAGTTATTATAATATTTGTAACTTTCCTCAAAACATTTTAGTCGATACAAGATTGATAATGGAAGAAGATACACAATTGAAGAATGATATTATTTTATCTGATGAAGAGGAATCTATAACAGGGGCAGGTATGTGGATGATCATGCTTGATGCTCAATGGTACAGGCAGTGTATTATAAAATAACCTGCAAATAAATGTCTCTAAATCTGTAATTCATTTGTCCATGATGACGTGAAATTGATTGGATTTGTTTAACACTGCCTGAACGAGCTTAAAATGTAAACAAATTAAAACAGTTTTTCTTATATTTAGCCTACATTGATTAAATTAACATATAGTGGGATTGATTCCATAGTTTCTAGAAAAAGAAGGGTACATTGTTGAGGTTAAGTATTTTTATTGACAGCTTGTGGATTCACACCAACAAAAACACTGTAATTTATTTTCAAATATAGGCTATACCTAACAGTTTAATTTTGAATGAGATCAACTTTGTTGAGAAATTTGAAAATGGTATGACTGGATTTACCATATTATCATTAGCCTATCTAAAAAAATGTAACTTTGGTTAGTCATCTATGTCTAATAGTGTTCAATGCAAAATGTGTCTCCCTATTATAATGAAATACCTGTGGTACCAAATATAGATTTAGGCTAGTGTGACAGGATAGTAATATTCAATTTTACTTGAATGAGGAAAATTTATTATTTTCTGCACCATTATAAGCGGCCACCATTAAAATCGAATCATGAGTATTGATTAGGAATATTGAAACTATTGAATACAACATTTGATTTATAGATATTCATAATTAATCATTGCCAGTTGTTTTTGCTTTATTTATGGGGTAGGGTACGATAAGCGGACCCGGTTTTTTATATCGAAATTGGCAAACGATATTACTTAATCATAACCATCGATACAATCAATCGATACTGATTAATTATTTTGATCAATTAACTTAAATAATCTATATCAGCAGCTTTAAACACTATAAAATAATACAAGTAAGGTAATATTTCAATTTTATGTAAGTAACATTTGATTATTAACCCTAGAATGGTAACGCCTATTTGCCACACATAAATGGTAACGCGTAGTCTCTGACTACTTTAGGGAAAAATGAATAAAAATTTATAACAATTAAATTAAAATTAAATTTATTTACAAATGACATTATTTACATCTTAGAGGCCATGTTTCCTGATTTTTGTTGATTTCAGTCTTTATTGGAACACTTTACACACAGCATTCCTCGGTGCTCCAATCAAATATGTTTACTGTATAACATTTTGTGCACTGGAATCGAGTCATTCTCCTTTTTTTCGCTGGGCAAACTGCACATATCTTCCTTGTTCCTGCTTCTTCAATAACATTTTGAGCCTCAGATGTTGATCGGCCAACGACAACTTCAATGTTGCGTTTGAGATTCCTTGATAAATTTGGCAGTTTTTGTCTTCCCTGAATGTGCGGAGTTGTTAGTTCAACACATGTTTTATTAGCAAATGCCCTTCTTGTCATTGGTTTAATTTTTTTTGACAATACCTGATGGACATAAATAACAAATGAGTTGATCAAAATGACCAAAAAAACGCTTCATCATGATCACTTTCTTGTTCATCACAATCACTTCGTTCAAGTTCAGATAGTATTTCTCTTATTTCGAAACTAGTGTTCAGTGGATCAGCCATGGTTACGTGACCATCCACGGTAAAAATTACCACAAGAACTAACACTACAATCTCACTAAACAACTTTTCATATATTTACTCAGCAACAAAAAAGTAACATAAACGGTAACGCGTAGTCTACCAGACGACTATGGGCTCACTGAAATGAACTGAGTGAATGAAACAAAATGGAACCCTATCCATCATTGACCTTGGCTGGCAGGGGGAAGGTATTGGTGGTGGGGGGTCGGTCACGTCATGCACCTGCCACCTGGACCGGTTTTTGTAGCTTGCGTCGTCTGAGAGACTACGCGTTACCATTCTAGGGTTAAAAATGACAGTCAATTTTAGAAAACTACACGACATTGCTTGATCACTGTAAATATTAGGTCCATATTTTAATTTAACACATATGATTGTTATTGAGAACTATAGATACTTTATATCGATTGATAGTCTAGGATTTGAGATGCGAATATTAGGTATCGATGATTACATTCTTTGATATAAAAAACCGGGTTCGCTTGTAGTACCCTACCCTATTTATGTATTGAGTAGGCTAGTGACAACAGCAAGAACAATGGCGATGAACATGCAATTATTGTCTCAAATTGTATTTTCACCTTGCTTGGCTGCAGTGTAATAAACGGTCAACCACGACAATCAAATCATAATTAATCATACTCTTACTCTTACTCCCATGGCCATGGATACCCTAGGTGGTATTTGGCTTCGCCAACCAGCTGCCTCCATCTCTCCCTGTCTTCACAATCCCCCTGACCCGCTCTCAATTTCCGCAAGTCCTTCTCCACCTGGTCCTTCCAGCGATTTTTGGGTCTACCTCGAGGTCTTCTTCCAACTGGATTGTGTTTCCAAACCTCTTTAATCAATTTATCATCCTCCCTCCTCATCACATGGCCTGCCCACCGAAGTCTCTTGCTCTTTGCTTCTCCTGCAATGTCTGGAGATTGAAACATCTCTCTGATTTCTTGGTTGTGCCTGATTCTCCATCCATCTCCATCTCTAATAGGTCCGAAAATGTTCCTCAAAATTTTATTCTCGAATGTAACCAATCTCTTTTCTGCCTGTTTATCTATAATCCATGTCTCTGCTCCATAGAGAAGAACTGGTCTTATAACAGTCTTATATATTCTTAATTTTGTTTTGTAAGACAGTAATTTTGATTTTAAAATATTATTTATGCGTACATGCTTCTATTTGCCAAATTTATTCTATTTTGGATTTCTATTAGTTCATTACTCTTTGAATTAACTATTGCTCCGAGGTATTTGAATCTTCCAACCTGTTCGAATTTATGGTTCAGTATTTCCAAATCTTCTCTACCATTATTTCCTCGCCTAAAATAAATCAACTTTGTCTTAGCGTTGTTAATTTCTAGTCCTATTGACCGGGTTTTGTCTATTAATATTCCTGTCATCTCCATCAGTTCATCTCTGTCATTGGAAACTAACACCACGTCATCCGCAAATGCCAGTGCTCCTATCTTAGTTCCAATGCTTATACCTAGTTTCCTATTTCTTATTTCTTTCAACGCTTCTTCCAGGGCTAAATTGAACAGTAATGGAGATGATCATAATTAATCATGATTACAAATATCTATATTATCGAATACAACATTTGACCTATAGAAAATCATTGCCAGCTGTTTTTATTTCATTTATGTACTATAAGGCTGGTGACATTGGTTAGAACAATGGGAATGAACAGGCAAATATTGGCCCAAAATGTTTTTTTTTTTTTTTTTTTTTTTTTTTTTTTTTTTTTTTTTTTTTTTTTTTTTATTGATTAAAGTTTTAAATGGTTGTAAGAGAAAGTGCTTACTACATAAGAAATAAACACTAATAAATAAAGTTTCCAAAATGGAAAGAATAGGTGGTAGATTCCGTTTGGAAATTTTCCCAAAATGAACTAAATTCACTCTCAAATATCTATTACTTTATTTGGTACGACATCTTGTTTTCTGTTTTCAGTATTAGAGGGTCATGAATATCGATAATTCAATATCATTCGATAATCATGATTTAATTGTGTTGGTGGCCGCTTATTATAATGCAGCCCCTTACTGCTTTAAATCTGCAGTGTACAGTTTGTAGTATAAGAAATAGGAACTCAGCCATTCTTTTGTTGCGGACGTGACAGTTACACACCTTCTCATTAGAATAAAAATTAAAGTTTTTTTTTTTCTATAAATATTTAATACCAAGCAGATAGACAAATGTGTATTCAATTTTCATCCTGAATATAAAATACATAACATTATTTGTTTTAAATGCCATATCTAATAGAGTTGGTGTTACGGACGTGACGTGAAAAGCACCTAGGTTCTGACATAGTATGACAACTGTTTAAAAGTCTGTTAATTATTTGAGAAATATGCAATTTAAAATTATCTGTGATAGTCTTAAGAAAATTTCCTACTGGGAAACATTAATGTCTAATCAGAAAACATTGGAAATAAAAAATAAAAAAAATGTAAACATTGTTACGGACGTGACTGGGGTTTGTTACGGACGTGACTGGGGTTTGTTACGGACGTGACAATAAAGTAAAATTTCTCATTAAAAACCATTTATTTGACACAATGCACACTTTAACATATATTATATGTAATAATATAATCATGTAATATATGTGTGTGAGGGCTAAAATCGCCATGGGCGAGAGAAAAATCACCGTGAGTGGTGGAAAAACTTTACCTGATCTAAAACCTGAATAATGTAAAAAAATTACAAGAAGAATATTACTGACTAGTCAGTAACAATAAAATAATAATAATAAATAAAATAATGACTAAATTGTCTTAGTGACAGAGCTTGACAAAAGTCCAAGTCCTAACTTTTACAGAGCAACATCATTTTTAAACTGGTAAAGAATTCTACCTCCCTTGGTAATTATATCAGGTTTAGGCAAAATGCCAACGATCTGGTCACAAGATATAAAGCTTATGTCATTTTCATTAGGCTTAAACGTAGATTTGCCTCCATAAGGTTCCATAAACATAACTTCAATTTCACGATCAGGCTGTACTTCTCCTTCGAGTTACTGCCACAAAATTCAAAGTCTTTTTACCCGTGGTAAATGAGACGACAAGGTACACATCCAGCTTCAATTCATCAAATGTGTATGGAGCAGGTTTCGTTGTATTTTCTTCTTCTTTAGAGCTGTCCTCAGAGTCAGTATACACATCCTTAAACCTATAGAAGCGGTCATGATCTTTTGTTAGAGTCATTGAACTAGAAGGGTTGTCTTCTTCTTCACTTGAAGGTTCATCACTTAAAGATTCTTCTACAATTGGAACTTTTAACATCAAATCAACCGATGTCTTACCAATGAGCATGTAGTTATCGTCATACCCCTGAAAGTGATGCATATAGATTGTATTTTAGGTATCTCAATCAGGTTGTCCCATCTTTTAGTGAGGAGTGTTGCAACTGAATCTACTTCAGCCTGTGGGACAAATAAAATGACAGTCTCTTTGCACTTTACTTTGGCTGTCTCATAAAAATCATAAGGCATGCTCACAAAACATTGCCTCCCTTGAACTTCCCTCCAGACAGTTCTCTTGACAGAACCTCCCACTCCATCAACTGCCCCTTTGCCGTGCCCCGAAGCAAAAAAATTCCACTCCAACGTAACTCCAAAATCTTTCTCAGCGTAGCAGACAATTGCGACATTATACCGGCTCCTAAATTGGCCTGCACAGTTGTCTGAAAAAACAATCAACTTATTTACTTGTGGAACTACTTCCTTAAATTTAACTATAATTGCCTTCATAAAAGCAAACACTGAGTTTTTGCTGTGTTTCAAGTCATCACTTATGACAGCAAAACTGTATACTTTGTCATTGTGCCAAATACAACAGGTAAATATTGTAGTTTGGTTATGAGCCCAGTGAGCGCTTTGAATTTCATCCTGTTGGATGATCGAATAATTTTCTGCAAAGTCTACTTGCATTACAGCACTTTTGGGGTTCTTGGTCAAAGATTTTTTACACTTCTCAAAGTATTGTGCCTGTACTCTTTTAATATATGTGTGCGTCTTAAATGCAGCTAGTTGACTGTTTAATGTTAAAACCATCCTCTTCAACGTTGTAGTATTTTCTACCAACTTAGGTCTATTATTTACTGTTTTCCACTCCTTCCACTTGAGCCTTTTATTCATATCAACATCAGAACTCAGCAGAGTCTCTAATTTTTGAATACAGTTCTCGCATTCATTTGTCATACAGGTCACTGATTCTGTATCACAACAAACTGACCCTAAAAGCTCATTATGAGTTTTTGGGAATGCAGGATGAAATTTAGATATTGGTTCATTCAAGAACGAGAAGTTGGCGTGTTTAATGCAAACACATACTGTATGGGGCATCTCACTTAAGGGCAGGATGTGTTTAGGCCGCAAGCTATAAAACTTAGATTTTGAAATCTTCTCGTCTGGATGCGAACTTTTAAACTGTTCATAAGCCTCTCTAATTCCCATAACCATATGGCGAATTTGGATCAGGCCCCGTTTCCCAGTAAGAGGGTCCTTTACAGATTTGACATCCCTTTTTCCTGGAGCCTGACGGCTAATCTCATCATTGTTAAAAAATTCAATCACGCTCTGTTTGCACTCTTCTGATAGTTGTCTTGATCCAGATTTTCTTGTTTTAAAAATATTTTTAACTATCTCAGGACCAAGGTTTTCATACATTAAACGCTTAAAAACTGCAAGTTTTTTTGACGGACTCTTAGGCAACAAAGCTTTTACCTTCTTCACAGCCTTTCCTAGGGTTCTTGGACTTTTGTAAGAGCCAAGATCAGACCCAGAGACTTCAACATTAACATTTTTCTTTCTCAACCTGCAACGACGCTGTCTTTCCCTATCTTTTTCCCTTTTTAGGAGTAAAAGTTTATTATCACCATGTAAATCTTCTTTTTCCTTAGCTTTGACGGCTCTCTTACGCAACTTATCTTTCTCAAGATGCTCTTGCCACTTAGTTGGATTTTCCTTCTTCTTCGCTCTGCATTTGGCAACACGATCTCTACTCGACATTTTCTGGAAAAAATAAAACAGGTTATATTAGTTTTAAATAACCACTCCAAAACTATAAGTTTAAGACTATAACATAACTAGAAATGTAACCTCTATGTAATCAGTAGGCCTAAGCGGTGATCACATCTGCCCACTTCATCCAGTTGCGGTGTGGGTATGTCCAGTAACTCAGTAACTGGCGAATAGGAATGCCCAATGAAGACAAGTGAAGGTTTAACCTTTACTGTTGTTTAGAATCCATTAAAATTACAAATACTGTAGGCTATCTAAGGGTTTGATATCACCACTCACCCACAACCTTAATTATATTGGCATATTTTACTCAAACGAAGTTTAATGTTTAGCACACATTTTTTTATGGTTGGAAACACAAGGCACCATGTAAGCCTAGGCTACTGAAATCACTGCAAGGTACAAAAACAAACTTCAAGTAGGCCTATAGGTTTTAAAAGCACACACAAGCTGTTAAACACTGCCTTTTCCATATCAGACAAGATAGTATCGTGTTTAACAGTACGAGATGTCACGTCTGTAACACTTATTTTTTGTCGAAAATATTTTTATTCATTCACATAAAGACTACCAATTAATTAAAAAAGGTACACTCCTAACTTTTATAAAATTTCATGTTGATTAACCAACTATTACAATTGGTATTTAAACTTTTAGTAGTTTTTTGTTACGGACGTGACATCAAGAATTGATTTTTGTATTAGTTAAAAAAACCAGCAAAAACTTACCAAATCAAAATGAAAATTTCCCCAGTTGAAGAGAAAACTTCAATCTTCTTGAACATAACCTCAATTTGTTTGGAGGGAAACTATTAACAATGTATCAGCTGTCCAAAAAAAACATATGTTTGGTTACATCTAGCCAGTAAGAAAGCTACAACTTCAAAGCTAAAGAAAATGACAAAATAATTTTTTTTTAATGCAAAATATTATCAGTTCTACTTTTATTAGATGTTTTGAAAGGCTTTATTAACGGTTATATTAGGAAATTCAGTAATTAATTTTTTATACCCTTAGGTGTATGTTTGAAAAGAATGGCTGAACTCAGCCATTCTTTTGTTGCGGACGTGACAGTTACACACCTTCTCATTAGAATAAAAATTAAAGTTTTTTTTTTTCTATAAATATTTAATACCAAGCAGATAGACAAATGTGTATTCAATTTTCATCCTGAATATAAAATACATAACATTATTTGTTTTAAATGCCATATCTAATAGAGTTGGTGTTACGGACGTGACGTGAAAAGCACCTAGGTTCTGACATAGTATGACAACTGTTTAAAAGTCTGTTAATTATTTGAGAAATATGCAATTTAAAATTATCTGTGATAGTCTTAAGAAAATTTCCTACTGGGAAACATTAATGTCTAATCAGAAAACATTGGAAATAAAAAATAAAAAAAATGTAAACATTGTTACGGACGTGACTGGGGTTTGTTACGGACGTGACTGGGGTTTGTTACGGACGTGACAATAAAGTAAAATTTCTCATTAAAAACCATTTATTTGACACAATGCACACTTTAACATATATTATATGTAATAATATAATCATGTAATATATGTGTGTGAGGGCTAAAATCGCCATGGGCGAGAGAAAAATCACCGTGAGTGGTGGAAAAACTTTACCTGATCTAAAACCTGAATAATGTAAAAAAATTACAAGAAGAATATTACTGACTAGTCAGTAACAATAAAATAATAATAATAAATAAAATAATGACTAAATTGTCTTAGTGACAGAGCTTGACAAAAGTCCAAGTCCTAACTTTTACAGAGCAACATCATTTTTAAACTGGTAAAGAATTCTACCTCCCTTGGTAATTATATCAGGTTTAGGCAAAATGCCAACGATCTGGTCACAAGATATAAAGCTTATGTCATTTTCATTAGGCTTAAACGTAGATTTGCCTCCATAAGGTTCCATAAACATAACTTCAATTTCACGATCAGGCTGTACTTCTCCTTCGAGTTACTGCCACAAAATTCAAAGTCTTTTTACCCGTGGTAAATGAGACGACAAGGTACACATCCAGCTTCAATTCATCAAATGTGTATGGAGCAGGTTTCGTTGTATTTTCTTCTTCTTCTTTAGAGCTGTCCTCAGAGTCAGTATACACATCCTTAAACCTATAGAAGCGGTCATGATCTTTTGTTAGAGTCATTGAACTAGAAGGGTTGTCTTCTTCTTCACTTGAAGGTTCATCACTTAAAGATTCTTCTACAATTGGAACTTTTAACATCAAATCAACCGATGTCTTACCAATGAGCATGTAGTTATCGTCATACCCCTGAAAGTGATGCATATAGATTGTATTTTAGGTATCTCAATCAGGTTGTCCCATCTTTTAGTGAGGAGTGTTGCAACTGAATCTACTTCAGCCTGTGGGACAAATAAAATGACAGTCTCTTTGCACTTTACTTTGGCTGTCTCATAAAAATCATAAGGCATGCTCACAAAACATTGCCTCCCTTGAACTTCCCTCCAGACAGTTCTCTTGACAGAACCTCCCACTCCATCAACTGCCCCTTTGCCGTGCCCCGAAGCAAAAAAATTCCACTCCAACGTAACTCCAAAATCTTTCTCAGCGTAGCAGACAATTGCGACATTATACCGGCTCCTAAATTGGCCTGCACAGTTGTCTGAAAAAACAATCAACTTATTTACTTGTGGAACTACTTCCTTAAATTTAACTATAATTGCCTTCATAAAAGCAAACACTGAGTTTTTGCTGTGTTTCAAGTCATCACTTATGACAGCAAAACTGTATACTTTGTCATTGTGCCAAATACAACAGGTAAATATTGTAGTTTGGTTATGAGCCCAGTGAGCGCTTTGAATTTCATCCTGTTGGATGATCGAATAATTTTCTGCAAAGTCTACTTGCATTACAGCACTTTTGGGGTTCTTGGTCAAAGATTTTTTACACTTCTCAAAGTATTGTGCCTGTACTCTTTTAATATATGTGTGCGTCTTAAATGCAGCTAGTTGACTGTTTAATGTTAAAACCATCCTCTTCAACGTTGTAGTATTTTCTACCAACTTAGGTCTATTATTTACTGTTTTCCACTCCTTCCACTTGAGCCTTTTATTCATATCAACATCAGAACTCAGCAGAGTCTCTAATTTTTGAATACAGTTCTCGCATTCATTTGTCATACAGGTCACTGATTCTGTATCACAACAAACTGACCCTAAAAGCTCATTATGAGTTTTTGGGAATGCAGGATGAAATTTAGATATTGGTTCATTCAAGAACGAGAAGTTGGCGTGTTTAATGCAAACACATACTGTATGGGGCATCTCACTTAAGGGCAGGATGTGTTTAGGCCGCAAGCTATAAAACTTAGATTTTGAAATCTTCTCGTCTGGATGCGAACTTTTAAACTGTTCATAAGCCTCTCTAATTCCCATAACCATATGGCGAATTTGGATCAGGCCCCGTTTCCCAGTAAGAGGGTCCTTTACAGATTTGACATCCCTTTTTCCTGGAGCCTGACGGCTAATCTCATCATTGTTAAAAAATTCAATCACGCTCTGTTTGCACTCTTCTGATAGTTGTCTTGATCCAGATTTTCTTGTTTTAAAAATATTTTTAACTATCTCAGGACCAAGGTTTTCATACATTAAACGCTTAAAAACTGCAAGTTTTTTTGACGGACTCTTAGGCAACAAAGCTTTTACCTTCTTCACAGCCTTTCCTAGGGTTCTTGGACTTTTGTAAGAGCCAAGATCAGACCCAGAGACTTCAACATTAACATTTTTCTTTCTCAACCTGCAACGACGCTGTCTTTCCCTATCTTTTTCCCTTTTTAGGAGTAAAAGTTTATTATCACCATGTAAATCTTCTTTTTCCTTAGCTCTGACGGCTCTCTTACGCAACTTATCTTTCTCAAGATGCTCTTGCCACTTAGTTGGATTTTCCTTCTTCTTCGCTCTGCATTTGGCAACACGATCTCTACTCGACATTTTCTGGAAAAAATAAAACAGGTTATATTAGTTTTAAATAACCACTCCAAAACTATAAGTTTAAGACTATAACATAACTAGAAATGTAACCTCTATGTAATCAGTAGGCCTAAGCGGTGATCACATCTGCCCACTTCATCCAGTTGCGGTGTGGGTATGTCCAGTAACTCAGTAACTGGCGAATAGGAATGCCCAATGAAGACAAGTGAAGGTTTAACCTTTACTGTTGTTTAGAATCCATTAAAATTACAAATACTGTAGGCTATCTAAGGGTTTGATATCACCACTCACCCACAACCTTAATTATATTGGCATATTTTACTCAAACGAAGTTTAATGTTTAGCACACATTTTTTTATGGTTGGAAACACAAGGCACCATGTAAGCCTAGGCTACTGAAATCACTGCAAGGTACAAAAACAAACTTCAAGTAGGCCTATAGGTTTTAAAAGCACACACAAGCTGTTAAACACTGCCTTTTCCATATCAGACAAGATAGTATCGTGTTTAACAGTACGAGATGTCACGTCTGTAACACTTATTTTTTGTCGAAAATATTTTTATTCATTCACATAAAGACTACCAATTAATTAAAAAAGGTACACTCCTAACTTTTATAAAATTTCATGTTGATTAACCAACTATTACAATTGGTATTTAAACTTTTAGTAGTTTTTTGTTACGGACGTGACATCAAGAATTGATTTTTGTATTAGTTAAAAAAACCAGCAAAAACTTACCAAATCAAAATGAAAATTTCCCCAGTTGAAGAGAAAACTTCAATCTTCTTGAACATAACCTCAATTTGTTTGGAGGGAAAACTATTAACAATGTATCAGCTGTCCAAAAAAAAACATATGTTTGGTTACATCTAGCCAGTAAGAAAGCTACAACTTCAAAGCTAAAGAAAATGACAAAATAATTTTTTTTAATGCAAAATATTATCAGTTCTACTTTTATTAGATGTTTTGAAAGGCTTTATTAACGGTTATATTAGGAAATTCAGTAATTAATTTTTATACCCTTAGGTGTATGTTTGAAAAGAATGGCTGAACTAGAATTAAAGGTGGAAGTCAAATAGTGTATTGCTACATGAAAAGTCAGGACAAACACAACGTTGCAAAAAATGCACTTGAAAAGATTTTTTAACGTTCTAAATTTGGCATTATGAATTTATTGGAAACCTTACTATTTCAGTAGGTATCAAACAAATTATGATTTTTTTAAATTAGTTAATGTAGTTTTAATAGCATCAGTGCCTACCTGCAGTATTAGGCCTACCATTTCAGATTGGCTAAAGTAATCATAATTACTAGGCTACTGCTCAAACATAGTTGAAATAAAGTTTAATTATTTTATATAATCTAAAACAAATACATTTCTTTTACATATAAAATTATAGCTTCACTATAACACAAATTTAAAAAACTAAATTCAGTTCAACATTATTGCTCAAAATCATTCAAAGTAAAAACACTTGTTTGGTATTTGACTAATGGCAGCAAGTACAATGACGATGTAGCCTGCTACATATGTTCTTTTAGTGTCACAAGAAGTCAGACAAGTTTTAGTATAATGATCAGGTAGCCATTAGAAAATAAGAAACACAAAAATTAAGGTAGAAATCCTTCATTAACATTGCTGGGCAATAACAAGGTTCATGCGTAGTCAACACATTACCACTGTCTGGTGCGTAACAGTCAATTCGCTCCTGTACATAATGACTAACTAGTGCAGGGGTTCTCATCCTTTTTAAACCTATGAACCGCATTTTGTGTTCAAAATTTTGACGGCAAACGTAAATTTCAATTGGGGGCGAGGCATTGAACACCACTAAGTAAATAGGACATGTTACCTGTAAAATGCTGTGGTTTTATTGTATGGTATTCCTGATCAAATATTTGATAAACAGTAAATTTATTCTTCCACTAATAAAAGTATGACAGGAAGACAAACAGTAACGTAAAGTAAAAACTAAAACAAAATACAATATTTTTGATCGCTTTATATAGTCTGCGGACAAGCGTGATCAGCCTTTCTGCTCTCTGCCCAATCTGCTGTTCTTACTTATTTCAATGTTGTAATGGATGCAATTGTAAAAAGAGTGCTTCCGTGATAACGAGGCTGATAAAAAAAAAACAATAGTGCTGGAATTAAAATAAATGTTATCTAAAGTGTTTGGAAGTAAGCCACTGTGTGCCATGTGTGATGTTCGCTGAATCAATTAAATAATCAAAAATATTAAGTGAAAATTAAACGGAAACCAAACATTATTGACTCAAGGATAAACTGGTAAGCTTTTTTAAACTAAAATGTCAGGCTCTGAAAAATCAAATAGGAAATATCACTAAAATGATTAAAAGTAATACTAACCAAAATGCTCTTCATTAAACATTTTTCAGTTAGAGAACAATACGTCATACAATAGCAGAAGAATTGATACTTCCTGCTGCTATTGATATCGTTTCACGGGTGATAAGTCCCCAAGAAGCTTTAAAGATCAAAAATATCCCACTGTTAAATGACTCAATAGCACGAAGAATTTAACAAGCTTTAAATTAAAATAAAACAGAAGCAAGGGAAGTTCAGAAATGTGACCATTTTATTAAAAAAAGAAGAAGATAATAATAAAAATTACATTTCTTAGAGTTTAGATAATCAGATATTTTAAAAAATCAGAGTAATGGAACTTGAACTTTCAAAATAAGTGCGAGTAATAGAGACAAAGTTAAGTTAGTTAGGTTTTCTTCCAAAAATTAACCATCAATATTGTTGATACATTTATGCAAACACAATAAAAACCATTTATATTCTGGCATGTCAAAATAAATGACTAAAACAGTATCTAGGCTACTGTAAAGAAATTCAAAATGATCATTTTCTTTTTGTACATGAAGGGTTAAAAGAATAGCCTATTTATTTTCACCATTAGTAAATACAATAACAAATTCTGCACAACTTTCAAAATTAGGCTAATTTTGGAAAAATATAATTTGACATGATTTTGGTCATTGCACATTTTTTATATTTTTTCCGCATTTATTTTCTGAATGTGGTAGTAGGTACTCTTTTAAGTGGCATGCTGCATTTGTATGGATAAAGAGTGATTCTTTGTTGGCAATATGGTATAATATAGATGGAAAAACAATATACATTTCGGGAATTAACTGTTTAGCGTAATTAGAATATTCTGTTTTCGAAACCTGCACTTTGGGTTAAGGACAAGTCTCCAAACAACTAATGATGGTTTTCATTTGATATGGTGAAACACTTTTGCATACTTATATGAGAATGTAATATATAAGACAGTAAACTGTTTATCGGAGTTTTTGTTACATCGTTATCATCTCCTATCTGTTTTGATGTTTATAAAATTGATTTAGAGCCCTTTTATAAATGTGATTTGTGTCGGTATGATGAAAAATATCAGATGTAGCACATTTTGGCTGGCAATTTTATACCAGCAAAGATTCTGTCTTAATGACTGATGTTTTTATAGGAGTAAAGGTATATTTTAGTACAGTTTTGCTAACATAATCGTACCACGATAGATACTGTGGTATTGCATGCCGTTTATAGGTTAATGATTTTTAAATCAATGGAAAAGATGATGCCTGTTCATCTGATAACTATTTATATGATGTAAATTTACATAACTGGTATGTAGCATACTAATCTTTCACTTATAGTATACTTATCTTGTGTCTCCTGAAAGAATGGTTTGACATCATCTCTAAATGTGATACAAATGGCAAATGTTACACTTTTAAATCTCTATATGTAAAAGGCAAAGTCCTCACATATTCACTCGCTCATCACTAAATCTCCAACTTTCCGATAACCTAAAAATTTGAAATTTCTGTAGAGATTGAAATGAGGTTTTATCTAGAAGAACTGTATTTTGTTCTCTATGTCCTACAACAATGAAATTTGACGTGTGTCTAATATTCTTAGCAGGCAAATACAAGATTTTTTCATAAAGCTCAACTACATCAATATGGATTGAAATAAGGTTGCAACGCCCAGAATAACTATATTTTTGTTTTTACAATCTCCCAATATCCCAGAAAGATGGAGTTTGACACACATAACACATGACTTACATAGAATATCAAAGCATGTTCATAAAACTCTACCCGTAGGGGTTGAAATTAGGTTTGCACCTATAAGAACTATAATTAGTTTTCAACTTCCCAGAAAGGTGAAAATTGACACACATATATTATGCCCTCAACAGAGTACTGGCACTGGAAATACTGTAGGCCAGATTACAATGGTCAGAATTAGTCACTTTTATATGATAGATTTTCAAGACCTATTTATGTGTATATTTTCTTGATCAGGGCAACAAAGCATAAATTAAATAATACCTTAGACTGTAAGTAAATTACAATTACAGGAAGTAGTGGGTTTTTGACCAATGTAAACTTTTCAGATCAATTCATATATATTCTTGACCAGGGAAACATTACTGTGGCACCTGAAGTTGTTTCCAATGGTCAAAAATAGCAACTTTTTCACCAAAAGTTACTATTTACTTTCTAGACCAACAAAATATTTTTGTTTGAATACCCTTTGGCAAATTGGAATGGATATAAACTCAAAATATTTTTGTTTGAATACCCTTTGGCAAATTGGAATGGATATAAACTCAATATATTTTTGTTTGAATACCCTTTGGCAAATTGGAATGGATATAAACTCAATATTTGTACTGAATCAATCCAAACCATCAATAATCTATGTTATGTGTAGAACATATATGTGCCCTTATACATGATAACAATGCAAACTCTACTACGGCACCAGGAATAGATTTCGATACTTGGAAGTATTTACTTTTTGACCGAAGTAGACTTTTCAAACTCAATGATCGGGAAACCCTGAATTAACTATTTCTACAAATCTTCCACAAATCAGACTGCTGGTATAAATGTAGACGAGTAAGTGTTAATATAATAGATTAAAAAATAGTTCATTGAAAAGTTACATTTCGGGAGCTGAGTTCGAGGAAGACCATACAGTACGGTGTAATTCAAGGAAGTACTTTAGGTCCTATATTATTTCTTGATATATATGAACAAATTTAGGTAAAATAAATATGGCAAATGGTAAAATATTTTTATACGCGGATGACACAAGCTCTGTGTTTCGAGGGGTCCAGCTGGCCAGAGGTGTATGGGGCGGCTGAGCGTGGTCTAAACACTGTAAAGCGCTGGTTTGACCAAAATGGACTCACTATCAACGTCAAAAAAACAAAGTGCATGGCAGTGGCACTTCGGACGGGTCATGATCCGGACAATTTACACCTGAGGCTTCACACTTGTGGCGGAGTGGCTGGCTGTATGTCATGTGAATGTGTAGAGCGTGTATCTGAGTACAAGTATTTAGGAGTATTTTTTGATAATCGGTTGAAATGGACAGCTCATATCCAATATATAAGATGTAAGTTGAGGAAACACATTTTTATTTTTAAAAAACTTTGTAATATATTAACATTTGATTTACTAAAAATGGTTTATTACGCATTCGTACAGTCTATTTCTGCAGTACGGAATTATTGCTTGGGGTGGGACATTTAAGAGCTCGCTGTTACCATTAGAAATCGTCCAAAAAGCAATTATTAAAGCTGCCTTGAAAAAAAATCGTCTTTATCCTTCAGATTTTTTATTTGATGAATTTTAAGGTTTTTAACGTTAGACATTTATATGTTAGAAATATTATAATGTACATGTTCAAAAACCACAGTAATATTTTTAATCAAGTAAGCCATAGCTACTCGACCAGATTGGCAGTGTCCTCTGGGATTATTGCCCCAAAATTAGAGAAGTCCATCAATTGCACAAATTCACACTACATTGCAAATATAATTTTTCCTAAATTAACCAGATTGTCTTAAGTTACCAAGTGTTTACAAATCCGTCACTTATAAAAGAAAGTAACCTCATGGCTACTAAACATAGATAAAGTTGAGTTAGAATATTTTATAACTTCTTTGTATGCACATTAGCATAATTGTTGAACCTATGTTCGTTCATCGCTATCATTGACAGTGGGTTGGTGGTGTCATGATGTTGTAACTGTGTAGGATTGAGTGTTGATAGAGTGTCTTTTGATCGTGGTAAATATAGGGACAGGAAGGGGGAGATAAAAGTAAAGGGGAGCAGGGGGGGATAGAGAGGGGGGGAGGGAGAGAGAGAGAGTGAGAGAGAGAGAGAGAGAGAGAGGAGAGAGGGAAATGAAAATGAAATGAAAAATGACTTTATTTACAGAGGCGAAGTTAGGACTTAAAAGTCCTCTCTACCACTTAACCTCCAAAACAAAACAAACAAAGTAAAATATAATCATACCTATACCACACATCATCATACATTGTAAGTGACACGTAAAACTAAATCACTTTAATAGTTACTTACATATTGGTTTTAACATAATAATGTATATATATACCAATTATAATTAAAATAAACCATGTCGATTAAACTCTAACAAAAATCTCTTAATGCAACATGCAACTAATAAAACTATCCTATCCTAACAGCATTCATTCCCCATCCACGCAACTTACATACAGTTACCCCAAGTGTAACCACAAGAACCACCAACCGTCACTCCTGCCGAGCCCGCAGCAGAAAGGCCCTAACCTCCGCCCCAAAGCGATCGCTCTTGTCAATACTTCTGATGTTGTCTGGGAGAGCGTATCCACAATCGACATGCGGAAACAGTGAAAGATTTATTATATAAGGCTGTCCTATGAATTGGAATTGATAATAAAAGATGCACCCCTACGAGTTCTACGTGCACTAATATCAGACATAAAAAACGAAACTTTGGGCCAGATAACTTGGACAACCATTGTGGATTAGTGCGTGCAACAGACTAAGTACATGAAGATCTCTAAGTTCTTTGGATTTTAATAGGGATAATTGCTCAAAATAAGGAGATACGTGATCATCACGTCGTAAGTTGAAAATGAAACCGAATACAATAATTCTGTGCACGCTGAATTTTATTAGAAAGGTCAAACAGTCATGTCATTGATCACCACGTCACAGTAATTGAAGTGAGGTAAAACTAGAGTTTTCACCAACATCACTCTAACATCCAACGGCAAGTACTGTGCAAATCGCTTGAGGCCATGTATACAGGCAAAAACCCTATTACACATTAGTGACACCTGATCAGCCCATCCCAGGCTTTTGTTGATAGTTATTCCCAGGTTTTTTACTTTTTCATTGTAAACTATTTCTTTGTTGTTCAGTATCAGTCTTGGAGCAGTATTAATGTCGATTTTAGTAATAAGCCTTTGATAGCCTATTAAAATACAGTTAGTCTTGGTTTCATTAAATTTCAGTCCATGTCTGCAAGTCCAGTAAGCTATTGAATCAATATCAAAGTTCATTACTTGTACACAAGTGTCCATCTCATTAGGTGAAAAGTGGCGGTAAATTTGTAAATCGTCAGCGTAAAGATGGAACTTTGAGTGTCGGATACTAGTAGTTATGTCATTAATGTAGAGTGTAAAAAGAAGTGGTCCAAGTACAGAACCCTGAGGCACCCCTCGGATGACAGGTTTCCACTCGGAGCACCCATTGTCAGTCTTGACACGCTGCTGTCGCTCGGAGAGATATGACCCCACCCACCTGACACAACCATCAGAGAAACCATACCTCTTCAATTTGATCAGTAAAAGAGGGAGAGAGGGAGAGAGGAGAGAGAGAGGAGAAGAGAGAGAGAGAGGAGAGAGAGAGAGAGAGAGAGAGAGAGAGAGAGAGAGAGAGAGAGAGAGAGAGAGAGAGATTATAATGGTTATGTGTGGCGTGAGTGTATAAGTGTGTGAGAGGTTCCAAGCCTCCTAATTAACCGATATCTCGTATTTTGGATAAATTCAGTTTATATTCTTGTTATCATTTATGAATCATCCATTATCATATTATCATTTCTGCGGTTGTTATCTGGTTGTAATCTTATTGACAAAACACTTGCTTTGTTGTAGCTATGAAGTATTTGTTTTTTCTTATATTACGAGCATACAAAAGTTGCATTTCATGTTGTCATTACGTTTGTTTTTCCATACGAAGATTTACATTACTTTTTATGTTGATGAGTACATATTCATGCTGCTGATCGCGTCTCGAATCTCCACACACAGGCTATGCCCATGTGGAGATCATTTCCTGTTTTTGCATGTATGTTGAGATCTTTGTAACTATGAGAGAGAGGAAATAAATAAATATTCATTCATTCATTCATTTGGGTTTGCTTTTTTTAGAGGACGCAATTTTATTTTATTTTTTACTTCAATGAGGGGTTAGTAAAAGTTTAATTTCAAGTTTGTGAAGTCGCCACTCATGTCTCTCGGCCGCCATCTTGTAAAAAGGGGTGCAAAAGGTTTTTTATGTATCTTACAAATCAAAAACCTTTTAAAACATTTCTTGGTGCTAATAACATTTTCTATAAATTTACTCCTGTAAATTTTTGTCATAAAATTAAAATTAACAAAGTTATCAACAAAAAAGGGTGAAAATTTGGGACAAATTTATAGTTTTATATCAATAAAGGATAAAATTGTACACACACACATATATATATTGTTTTATTACATCCAGTAATTAAAAAATTCTAACTGTCAGATTACCAATGTTCCTCCATATAATTGTCAGATTATTATATAGGATGAGAAGTACATCAACTTGAGCCATTTGTAAAAATATCTGACGCACTCAAGTATTTCAAGGTCACATTTTTTTACATTTTCAAAAATCGTTCATGACTTATGGTCACCTCGAAATCGTCGGACATTTGAATAGGACACTTTTTTGAGGTCACTTAACATTAACATATCCTCTGATTATCTGACATGCTCGAATAACTTTTTCTTTTTTTCCTACATCTTTTTTACGACAACGTTGTGTTCACTACTCTTCAGATTAATATCTCTTGATTATCTGAAAGACAGCGCGTATACACTATGGATGTCTGAAATGCTCAAATAGTTCTATGTGATTTTTTTTACATTTTAGAAAATTTGTGCACGCTCACTTTCCCACTAAAGTAGAAAACTCAACATAGACTTTATTGTTGTAGGACCTAATCTTCTCAATCCAGTAGGTTCCCATGACACTGTAGTAACTGCAAATTTAGCATCCCATGCTCCCCTACTAATAGTATATATTTCTGGTTGATAACTGTAAAACTGTCAGTAACTAGATTATTATCTAATGGCAGTGCCTTTGTCTAACTGCAATAATTAAAATCCTCAAGTCCCACTGGTTAGTTAATTTCCAGATATGTAGTGCCTGTAGTGGTCTCCTTACATAATTTTAATCTTGCCCGATGGAAAACTCCCCAATCATCGGTTACTTAGGCCAGCAGACAAGATGATAAAAAGTATGCCTGGGTAGCTGGAGCACTCAGTAGGTTTTTAGTTCTTAGACTTACAAGGCGATTGTCATCACTATTACCTAAGTTTTTCAGTTAATATTACGTAGATACATTGTTATAGAATAAAATATTTCAACCTTGCTGAAAATGGAGCCATCCATGGAAACAAAACATTTTAATAACGTAGAAAGATAAATAACCAAACATAAATGGACCGTTTTGGCAGAAGAAGATTGTCAATCATATAAGATCCATAGTTGTTTAATAATAAACCAATGTGGATAAGAGCACAAAACTAAACAAGTGTAATTAAGGAAGTGGAAAGAGTTCGTCTGAGAACGGTAATCACTAAGTACAGTAGCTATAGAATTTTGTGAGAGCCGCTTTCATTATTGCAGGGACTGTAAAACTAAAGCTGTTGGTTTGAGAAAGGGCAGATAATAAAGTTGAGGAAGTAGTAGGATTGCTGGCTTGAAGTGCAATTTAGCAAGGAGCTATTGATGGAAAGAAGTTTTTGTCAAGTCATAGTCTTTTGATCATATCCATGTCATAAGCGAAGAACAAGAAAGTATTAGTAGATGTATTGCACACTGAACAAAACATAAAGCAGCACTGTGATTATTGTGTGAACAATGGAGTAGAAGAAGACAACCTTACATGTAGGTCATGGGACAATCGATAACGCAATGGAATATGTCTGAAAAGCACATCAATCTGGCATCTAGTAAAGGCATTAGAGATTGAAATCATGAAATATAAGACAGTGAAGGAAGACCTCTAAAGAAACCTAATAGACAGTGTCAGAGCTCAAGACGATGTTGTGTTCAGTCTTGGAATAAAGGAAAAGAGGAGTTTATTTTCAATCAGTAAGAATATGACACGAGTAACAATATAGGGTATTGGTGTCTCATGAATCGATTTTCTTTACCTGTGAAAAACGCAATGACTTTCTCAATGATTGGAAGATCAAGTCAAAAACTGCATTGTAACTGTCAAACTTCCCAATGATCAAGTCTTTTGGCTTTAGAGCACTTTTTGACGTGACGTCTTATAATTCGATGGAGCCGGCTGCACGCACCAAAAAACATGACTCATGCGGCGTTACCTCGCTCTGAGGCGTTCCATTTAAGGCTTGAAGTGCAAGCGAGAGTGCAGAACATCTGTTCGACATCTTTCTCTCTCCTACTTGAGTGAGCGATGCGTCCGCGTGTACAGCTGCTATACAATAATACATTTACATGTTTTCGTCAAGTATGAAGTGCAGTGAAAAGTGAATGTGGTGTCAATTGTTTATAGCAACGATAATTGCGGCGATAAAGGTAATGATTCTTTCGATATTAAATATATGTTCAGTGATATATTGTTGAATATTCGTGCTTTCATCATTAAAATAAATAGCATTGCAGCGATTGTACGTTATGCTATAATTGACAAAACTATAACAATAAGTTAACAGAACTATTTCACGATGAGTAAAAAATCAATGGCTTTACTATTCAATCAAAATAATTATCGAGCGTAGCTATGATTTCAAAAAATTTAAACATAAATGTTAAATCTTCCACATATAACAACGTGTCTGAAATGGCAGTTGGACCAGCCAGCCGTCAAAGGGAACAACTTTCTCCTATATCAAACACATTGAGGCGGGCTTTTAAAAAGCTAGAGTTACAAAAATTTTAACGATGTTTTCAAATTTAAGATTTATGAACAATGATTTAATCACAGTTTATTCTTATATTAAAGTATTCAAAATTATTACTTTTTTACAACAAATTACAATTAAATTTGCAAAAATATTCTTATGACGTCACATTCAACTATCGTCAGTAAACTGACTTTACGTACAACCGGTTCTTTTTCTCAGAAGTAGATTTGATTTTTTTTTATAGCACGGGTTGTGTAAAATAAAGCTGGACTCTATAGATTTCCATATCCTTTAGTTTTATGGTCTTTATAAACAAAATTGGCAACGTTTGGCAAGTTTCTGATAATGGTTTCTTTATATGAGGCTTACTCTGAAAGTTTTGAGATACAGATACAGTGGATACTCTAATAATTGTATCATTATTATCTGATTGTCAGAGCATCAATCAGTACCACAGCAACTTAGGTTCAACAGTGTACATGACTGTATCATCTGTTTGGAAAGACCAATTTCCTAAGGTCTTGGAGTTATTGAGAGATCATTTTCTAGCTATGGTTTTAAAGTCGATTTGTCTCAAGAGGAGTGGATCGAACATCTCAAAATTGTTTTTGGTTCATCATCTCGAGCTACTGTTTTTAGGTGGTATACAGAATTTCCAAAGGGCCATAGTTCACTTCAAGACGACAAACATTCAGGAAGCTGCATTTCACGTTACTCAAGAAAACGTTGATTGGGTGCACACTATATCCACCAGTACATCCTTACCTAGTGATTGGTTGCTAAGCAGTGTGAATAATATTGCATGACGTGAATGCTTGTAAGTCACAAAAATTATTTTTTTATGAATACCTCACAATTTGAAAGATGAGCAAAGAGCTAAACGTGTGAGAATCAGCTGACAGATCCTTCCAACTGTTTATAATATTGGTCACCGGATTATTTCTAAAATTGTTACTGATGAGATGTACATATCGGTACCATTTTATGACATTCCAACTTGAAGAGAGATTTGCATTTGGATGTTCGAAGAAGAGTCATTCCCCACAATGGTCAAGAAACAGCAATTTTGCACCACGACAATGCCTTGTCTCATACTGTTGCAAAAACTTTGAGGTTTGGTCCGAAGTGGCATCAAAACGTTGGAGCACTCCCCTTATTCACCCAATCTTGCTACGAGCAACTTCTGATTATTTTACAATCTGAAGCAACATTTACACAGTTGGAAACCAAAATTTGTGGTGAGAGTTATAAATATTTTGACTCCGTTCCAAAAGTTGAGTATCTGAGTGCTTTCAATGAGTGGAAAATTGGACTTCCAAAACATCCATTGACACTGGAGAGGATTGCTTTGAACACTCCAACCGTTTGTTAAGTTTAGCACAATATTTATATATCTTCAGGGTGACACTTGTACAAGTTATTTGATTCCCTAGAGTTACAGTTCTCAAAATTGAGAATAAACAACATATAACATGAGTAACTTTCTCAGTGAAGTGTTTATTGTTCTTGTCAGACCACTTAAACGGTGGGTGTCCACCCAAATATTTTCTTCACAGCAGCCAACTATTTGGGAATCTTTACATGTTCAAATCTAATTATATGTGGTCAATATCTCGACTAAACATTAATTGGATATATTGATCTTCCTCCTGAGATTTATGGAAATCTAACAAACTCACGCCTTTTATTTTTATTTATTCATTATACATTAAGAACGATCAATTTTGGTACAACCTTAAGATACAAGGATTATCCAAAACTATAAATTCCTCTTTTTAAAAGTTAGTTGTGGACTATAGTTTTACAAAATAAACTTAGTTTGATCTCAGATATGTTTTATGTTCTTAAAAAAGTTCTTGAGTCATTCAAACCGAAACCAGTGAAGCAAAGTTTTAAAAACAGTTTTTTGAGTTTCCAGCATTATGTGTAATATACTCCTGTCTTGCTATAACAAGCTTTACAAGTGTGTGAAATAAACTATTGATTAATTACAATTGCTGGAAAACAGTATGATTAGGTGTCTGCACCAATAGTTTCCTAATTGAGTCTTCCTAATAGTTATTTCCTAACAGTTTGATTTATGAGTCTTCGAAGAATCAACAGTTTTCTTTACGCATGATACAATAGTGTTTTATTAAACATATTTTAGGCTATTTTTATATGACAAAAAAAGTTTTCCCTTTCTGAAACAAAACATGTGATACAGTTTAATTCTCATATTTTTTGTTTCAGAAAGGATCGCGTGGGATAGGCAGTCAGTTTATTTACTCATAAGGGAATACAAAAGGTACAAAAATGAGTTTTCAAACCCAGATGTGAGGAGACGTGATTATTGGGAGAAGGTGAGTAACAATCTGGCAGTGTCTGGTTACAGTTTTGATGTGGAACAGTGTGAGAAGAAATGGAGGAACTTGAGGAAGACTTACAAAGAAAATGAAGGCAAGCAAGTTGTAAACTGGCCTTTCTTCAATGTACTGAAGGACATCTTCTCCTCAGAGCCAGAATGCAAACAAGACGAGGGTTTAAAAGATTGTTACGATGGTGCAACTAGCTTCACGCAAGTGGGCATGGACATTCATGAAGAGAGTAGTTTAGAATGTTTACCTGAATATAATGAGGATTCCTTACCGCCTTCATGGTTCCTTGATTTTCTAGCAAAATACAAAGAGGACGAAAAGAAGAAAATGAAAATGCTTGAAGATATGCATAATGATGTCGTCAAGCTTGAGAAAAGAAAATGTGCTTTATTAAAAACTCTAATAGATAAACTTTCATAAAACGTTTGTGATTATTTATAAAGTGTTTATTTCTTATTCTTTTCCACAATAAACCATGAAACTTTTTTTTAAGTAAGTACATTTATTTTATTAATGATATACTGTGTATACCTACTTTTATAGCTAAACATTTAATTAAATAATTAACAATTAATTGGGTTAATGCATATTATTAATTAACACTTGGGCTTCCAATTGGTACAGTGTCCAGTCATAAACTGGGCAACATTGTCCTGTGTAAACTCTGGGAGTGTGTTATACAGTGTGTTCCAAATTGAAAGTAATGAAAGTAATGAAAGTAATGATTTATTCCATATTACACATAAGTATAAATAAAGCACAATATTAGGTTTGGAAATTTCACTGGCCACTCTTACAAGTACTGTGGCCAGGAATAAACTAGAAACAATTACAGTTTAGTGTCAGAGTCCAGATGTTATCACTTGCTTACAACCGAGGGTGACGTCTGTCAGACACAGCTGACCTTTGAAATATTGTTATATCAAGAATCTAACTTATGCTATAGACTATTTACAAAAGGAGACTGATAATCTTTATATTTTTCTTTTCCGTTAAAATTTTTAGAACAAGAAGAAACAAACTGCACATCATTACTATTGACATTTCTAGAATGTATATTAATTCTATACATATTACATCTTTCTACTTCTGTAGTTATTTTAATTTCGTAAGAAGCTTACATCTGAGATATCAAGTAACCAATTTTTTACTTTGCTGGCAAATAATTTTATACTCTTTACTTCTTTAAACGCTATAAGGTAATTGATTAAAAAACTTCGGTCCATTGTATACAAAAGAATGCTTAAAGGTTGATTTATTAACTTTGGGAACCCTAAAAATTCTACGCTGAATACTCCTTGTTCCATATACAAGATTTGTTGTTCCCATATTACCGCTTCTTGTATAGAAAAAGTCTAAGAACCTTATAAACGTACAATTGCTGAATAGGAAGTATTTTTTAAATTCTAAAAAAAGGGGAAAGGAGCTTTCTTCTCGTACTTGTTTTTTTTTAATATTATTCTCAAAAAATGATTTTGAATAACTCTAAGCCTTTCTATCAGATACTTGTAGGTCCCACCCCAGCACACAATTCCATACTGTAGTCTAGCGTCGACCAACGCAAAATATAAACTTCTTAACAGAGATTCAGAGCATATATTCCTCAAAAAATAGAACTTCCTTATTGACGATTTTAATCTGACTTGTAATGACGACACGTGTACATCCAGTTTATATTTCTCATCCAAGGCTATTCCTAGATACTTAAAAGAAGTAACTCTTTTTATTACTTCGCAAATCGCAGACATCAACAATACACTCTGCTGCATGATATTTCACATCTAAATTAAAGTCAAAACCTTGGAAATCAAATTAACATAGTTTGTTTTCTTTACATTTATAAACATTTTATTTGCTAAGCACCAGTTTCTCAGTTTTCTAATATCCTCTTTAAGCAGTCTGTACAGGGTCTCATATTGTTACTTGAATAAAAGAAAGCGACATCATCTGCGAATGCACTAGGTATCCCATTTAAATTCAATTCAAGTAGGTCATTAATGAATATCAGAAATAGGGCAGCGGAAAGGACGGAGCCTTGTGGAACGCCCACAGTAAATTGGTAGGGGTGTACTGACACTTTGGCCAACACGTACTCGTTGTTGTCTTCCTGTGAGAAAGCTTCGAAACCAGTCAAGTGTAACTCCCCTTACCCCAGCTGCCTCCATTTTTTGAATCAATATATTGTGACCTACTAAATCAAAAGCCTTTTTTAAAATCAATGAAAAGTCCAGTACATTTTTTTCCTGCATTTATAATACTATTATAGATCATGTCAGTTACTCTTAATAAATGCATCTTCTGTTGATTTTCCAGACCGAAAACCATACTGATTTTCGCTAAAGAAATTAATTTCATTTAAGTACTTAATGAGTCTGAGACCTTCATTAATTTTTCGAAGATTTTAGAAAAAAATATTTAATAAGCTGATTGGGCGGAGATTGTCTAATTTATTAGATCTGTCTTTTTTATGAATTGGAACTACTTCACAGGCTTTTAATTTACCAGGAAAGACACCAGAACTAAAACTGAGATTGACAATGTGTGCTAAAAAATTGGGGATATTTGTTTGGAAATTAATTTGATGAATGACGTGTCCATCTTATCAGGTCCAACTGATTTCTTATTTTTTAAACCTCTAATAACATCCAATACTTCATTTTCTGTAACTGGTACAATGAAAAAGGATGAAACTCTATTATGTAAGTTCAGAGAACCTATTTGCACTGAACCGGTATCCTGGGTTGATTGTACATTAGCAAAGTGTTTGTTTATGACCTCTACAAACAACATTTGGGGTCTGTTATCACCTCTCCATTGTCTAACTCGACACGTTAACTTTACTACTCCTGGTATTTCCTCCTGTCAAATTATTGATTATTTTCCATTGACCTGCAGAGTCTCCCTTGCATTCTTGTAATTTCTTAGAATAAAAGAGTTTTTTACTTCATTTATTTCATTAGTTTAAATTTTGACTAAAACGTTGAAAGTATTGAGAAAAATGTATGTCATATGGTCTTTTTTTTGACAGCTTATACAAGTATTTCTTTTTTATCCAATTTAGCCAACAAATTTGAATTTATCCAAGGACTCTTACTCTTAGCTTTACTTAGTTTATTATTTGTATCAATTTCCTTTTTACAATTATTCATAATATTACATAGAATATCATTAAAGTTATTAAAACACACTTCTACATCACTCATTAAAAATAAATCGCTTAAATCCGTATCATTTAATTTTTCATACACTAGATCAGTATTAATTATAAATCTTTTTTCGTTAACTTCAAGTTTTACGACTTGTTCAAAATAATTTCTTTTACACATTATTTTTAATCCTAGTAGACAGTGATCTGTTAAACTTAAGTCAAAAACAGCTGGCTGGAAAATACTTAAATCTTGGTGTCTAATGAAAATATGGTCTAAACTAGATTTTGATTTTACTGTTATTCTGGTTGGGACAATCTATCATTTGAGAAAAACCATAGCCACTTAACATTGTTACATAATTTCGCAATTTTTTGAACCATCAAGGAGATCTAAGTTTAAGTCACCTATGAGAATTGTATTATTTGCTATTTTAGCTAATTTTTTCTGAAAGTTCTTGAATAAAATCTACTTCTGAATATTTGTGAAGTCTATATAAACAAAAAATATTTAAATGCATGCAATCAAGATCAACCCTACAAACCCAAAGAGTCGGCAGCAGTTACCATATTTATATTTAAATTTGCAGCATTTATGTCCTTGTCCATATAACAAATGGACTCCTCCAGATCTGTATGTATCATTACAGCAGTGCAACATATTGTACCCTGGAATGTTTATATTGATCGACTTCGTTACTGCTGATCCATGTTTCACAGAGAATGACAATACTAAACCTTCCCTTTAATTCGACTCATTTCGAGAATAAAGCTGTTGAAATTTTTTTCTTAAACTTCTTATGTTAGCATAAATAATATCGTGGCTATTAACATCTAATCTATCATAAAAACTACTAATACAGTTTGAAAAATGTATCATACAAAAGTTAAGTACATTTAAATTTATACCTTCATTTATTTTTAATAGGAGTTTCTATTTAACCTCTTTTATTATAGAACATAACAATGACAATTAATTAAGGGATCATAATTAAAGGATAAGCAAATTATGTAATTGCAATAATTTGAAAAAATAGTTCATCATAGAAAAGGCTATTTGCACGTTATAATTCGATAGTACAAAAAGTAATCTACCTCTTAAGAAAATCATAATTTTTTCTTCGAAAACAAAGCAAAGCTTACACTTACTGAAGTCTCTCCACATCTTCAAGGCAGGTAATCCTCCTGACAGGTTCTCCCGATGCTTTTCCTGGCGAAGATCTTGGCATCCCTGCACCACGCAAACGTGTAGCCGATCTCCTTGCACTTCATCTTGAGCTTTGCTAGAAGTTGTTTGTTCTCAGGAGTCAGATGATCGTTTATGTACACACGCTGGCTGGGGAACCGCTGGTTGATCTGGTTGGCCAATAAAGTCTTCTTCTGCCTGTATTTGGTGATCCAATCCTCCTCTTTGACCTGCTGGTGAACTGCACGATGATGGCCCGGGTCTCGGTCCCTTCCTATAGGATGGTACTCGATGTGCAGTGGAGATCCCGTTGTCTCTCACCGTCGACTCCCAAGGCTGCTCCCAAGTCACACAACAGTTCATTTATATTTTCTTGCTTTGTAATTGGAACGCCGTTAATCTCGATATTGTTTTACACGAGAATACTGTTCTAGGTTCCTTACCTTTTCTTTTAATTCTGTTACTTCTTTTGTGAGGATTGCATTTTTATTTTTTATCTCTTCATTTTCCTTTTTTAGTTGATCAAATTTTGTTGTCAGTTGCTCCATCAAACTTACACGAGGTATCCATTTTATCTGACATAAATTGAACTGAGGTCGACAATTCATTTATTTCAGCTCTAAATGAAGTCATTTCCTTGAAAACCTCCAATTTAAAGCTTTCCAACAGCTTTACCAAAACACTCTTTGGTTAATATCTCAGCATCAGATGGCGTAGATTTTTGACTAGACTGCGAAGACAACGATCTGCAATCCTTACATCTATATTCCTTTTTCGAGCGAGTTTTTTGGCTCAAACTCACCTTTAATACATCCAATATGAAAACACATATCACAAGAACCCGAGCACTTCACATCAGTCTCCTCACTGGAAGTGTTCTTACAGACGCCACAAATTGCCATACTAAAAAATTATTGTGATAAAGATATCTATATATAGTACAAAACCTTTCGCAACACAAGGCACAATTAATCACGCACGGACAGGATAACTCACACGGCCGCACGGAACTTGTTCTAGAGCTCTTATCTACTCGGCTGCCTAGCCTGGACTGAACAATTGTATGCACACTGAAGGGATCTTGGAAACTATAAGAGATATAGCAAAGATTAAATGGACAAAGTTCTGCGTAATAACAAGACTAACAAATTAATGTGGTCAAGTTGATTATTGGTTGCGTCGTTCACTCGTTGCACTCAAAAAACTGTTTTGGTCTACAAACGTACACAGCTCTCTTATTAGTATCTATATTAAAATGGATTTTTTTAAATGACATCTGCATGAGATTCCTTTTAGGTTTTAAATATCATAATGAATAATATTTCAATACCAGCAAGTAGGAGGTGTAGAGTTGAGTCAGTATTTTTTAATACAATGACCAAAGTTCTTTTTTTACTTAATCAAAAGAAGTGATTTTTGTTATGGTATTTTTGATTTCAAATATACCCTATATGTTATACTTTCCTTGGAGTTTTCATCAAATAATTCATAATCCGTTTTTGTATTGTTTGTAAAGGGGATTTTTATTCTGATATTCAGATAATACACGTGACTGACATTTTATTGCACACAGTTTTCGAATCAGCTATTTAGTAAAACATAGAAATTATCAGACAAGGTTACTCTTAAAAGGACAGTTATTGACATTTTTGTAGTTGGTTAGCAAACTATCATGTTAGTTTAAAATGTTATTATAATTTTATAAAAAATAAAAATTATCATATAAAAATAATTAAACAACCTAATTAAATTTTAACACAGCTTATTTTGTTCTTAACCAAAAAATCCCACTAGTACATTTACATGACTTGGCACCATTGGATATTTTTATTTGTGAATAAATTACCAACAAAGTTTATATGCGCAGAGTTAAATGCAGTGTTGAAATTGTTGTAGGATATGTGTGATACAAATACATTATGGAACACATTTTGGAAATTAAACTATTACTGACATTTTTGTGACTGATTAACACAATAGCGTGTTGCTTTCAAGTTGTATCATATTTTTAAAAAACCAAATATCACATACAAATAATAAAGCAAACTAATTAAAATTTAACGCAACTAAGTGTATTCTAACTAAAAAAAGAATGTATTAAAAACTCAATTGTTTTAAGCAATAGGAATGTGAACATAAAGATTATTGCGGTTTTAATTTCATAAAAACCCCTAGAAAAGTATAACATATTAAATATGAAAATCTATAATCATATAAAACCTACTTTCATTTGATTAAGAAAAAATTGGTCATTGCACTGAAAAAAATGACTCAAACCCTGTACCTCCTGTTTGCTGGTATTGACAAATTTTTTAAGCTCAGGGAGTTATAATATCAACACTACTCGGTTCATAGTTTACAACGTACAACATTAACAGTTTATCTCCCAAGCAGCACAGTGTCCAGTCTTAACTGGGTAACATCGTGAGATAGTGTAGGCTCTGAGAGTGAATGTATTATACAGTGTGAGTTAAAAGTATGGATACACTCTGTTTAGATTTAGATGGATAAAAATGGAGGGCTGGAACTCAGGACACTGTTATAGGGAACAGCAGTGAGCTCTTTAGTCAATGTTACAACTTTGCCTATTTCCCCAAAATGGGATTTTGAGGGTGGCTCAAAATTTTTAAATGAAGACCCATTTAGTGACACCTCATTTGAAAGGTCTTCATAAAAGAAGAACAGTGGAAACTAGAGCTTTATATTACAACCTAGTAAAAAAATGGCTCATTGAAATTAATTAAGTTAAAAGAATGGATTGATCCTGTTCAACCTTTATTGGACAAAGATAGAAAAATGAGAATCAGGACGCCCCTCTAGGAAAGAAAAGTGAACCATTTCCTCAAAATGGGCATTTTGGGAGGCAGTTTAAAATTTTTAATGTGAAGTTACAGTAGCACTAGTAATTACAATTATGTTAAGCAACCGCTAAAACTTACTAACCCTTGTTTATTATATCAGATGTTCAAACTGCTGTCCCAGGACAGTTTGACAATGTCCAAGCCTGTTGTAGAAACTTAAAACGGCACGCTGTATGGATTCACACAGGATTTTTTTTGAATTTCCGCTACTATTCTGTCTCTAAGGTCATTAATGCAGTGGGGTTTCGTTTTATAGACATTGTTTTTAATGTGACTACACACAAAGTAGTCAAGTGGTGATAGATCTGACGATCTTGGTGGCAACTGGATACTTCCTCTTCTGCTTATCCAGCGATTTGGAACAATATTATTTAAATACTTGCGGACATGCAGACTATAGTGTGGAGGTGCTCCATCCTGCTGGAACCAAACTGCATTACAATTGGTTGCTAGTTAGACAGCTAGATAAACCTGATTTTGTAACATTTCCTTGTATACCTCGGCATTAAAGTTTTCATAAATAAAAAAAGGGCCCAACAAACTGATCCCTCACAATGCCAAGCCAAACGTTTAATTTTTCAGGGTGCTTGGTATATTACTCTCTCATCCAATGTTCTTGTTGAGGCATGAGAATCTTCTACAACAGACTGTAAAACGTCAAGTGACAATGATTCATTTGTAGCCAATTTTGGTCTTCACAGAAATGGTGTTATATAAAATTTACAGTCCACTGATATAATCTTTCTCGAAATAAGATGAATGTAAGCTACATGATAAATTCACATTTTTGTTCAGTAAGATAGATTTTATAGAAAGTGTCCAAAAGTTCCAACAGACAGACAAAACTTAAATTTTTCCAGCTCCTCAAGTGTTACTAGCCAGTATATCATTTTGTTATAATACGAAATATGCAAAATATCAACATAGGTGATTAAACCTACACTGGGTACAGCAAATCTGATGTGTCACATATGGACAACCTTATGGATGTCCAGGAGAAGTACATCACAAACCACAAATGTTGAGATATTTTAGTGCAAAGGTAGACCAATAGGTCTAGTCTACTGCGGAAATGACTGTTGGAGATGGTGGGGCTCCCTAAGTGTTCAAGGCAGTTACTAGACTGGCCATAAGGGTGTGCTACTCCTGCCCAGCTGAAAATGTTAGAGTTGACTTCCTCTTAACCGTCCTGAACATCTTTGGAAGCAAGCGCAAAGAACCTTTTAGGACTAGTTGGAATTAGAGGTTCTCTGCTTCTTGTAAAAAAATCAAAACAAAAAACATATTAATATTATGTAAAATTTGAAATATATGAGAGATATTTATTATTATATTTCAAGTAACAAAGAATTAAGTCAAAATTATTTTTTTCAACTTTATTCTTTAATTATAAATGTGTATAAAGAAATATTTAAAATTTGTCGTAACATCAACATGTTGATATTTTATAATTAGAATGAGCAACAAATTGGTATGGATTCGAAGACAGGAGTATAACCTCTGAAACTTAAGTCATCTTGACAAGATAAAGAATCAGTGTTGATCTTTAAAAGATATTTTTGTTGCCTTAGTTTTACTGCCCATGGCGGTGTTGTCTAGGTAGTGTGGCGGTTTCTGCTTTCAATTTCTGCCTTATTCATGGAATTCTGTGTTTAAATTAAAATAGTGGTTTAAAAATGAGAAGCTCAAGATAGCTTTAAGAATTCCATTTACCTTGATCAATGCCGACTTTATTTGTGATAAATAAAAGTCAGGATGGTAATTTAACAACAAACGTTTTCATATAATTCTTAAATTACATACTAAAGACAGTATAGTTGAACCTATCCTGTATGAACATTGAGTCTTAATCGGGTCTCAAGTTTCCGAGTTATGAATTATAAAAGTTGCAGTTGTATTGGAAAACACAAAAACCCGGTACATTTTTTGTTCTTACCGGAAGTTATTTGTAAAAAATTTCTTTTACATGTCTAAATGCAGAAATAAACTAGGTAAGTTTTAATTAACTACCGTAATTCTAGATGTACTAGTTATTTTGTTAATGTTCACACATCCGGGTATCTGTAATTTTTTAACCTATAATAAAGCGATTCACTCGGAAACTGACCCCACCCTGCTACATTATAGCTGCAGCTCTATTTGTGTGATTTTTATTTATGTGAGACATTATCTGTTTCTTGTGGCTTCGCACGCTTTTCGTAATCTTTGCACGTTTATGAGCACTTAAGGTTACTAAGTGAATTATATTTCCATCGCCGATGTAGGGTTTTTCTTCATGCCATAATAAAAAATCTGTCAAAAGTGTATATTTATAGCCTTTATACATGTACATGTACTTTAATATAAAGTGGTCCAACACTCAAGCATTAAGTTAAACAAGAAATTTACTTTAAAGACAAATATACATCATAACTTATCGCCTTCAAATAGTGTTTGGCTAATTAATTTATGTAAATGTCTGGTAGTTGCAGTTTATAATGTGCAGGTGCTTTGAAAACTGTTATCTTTTGCAGCACTGCTTGGTGTTGAGTTACATCAATGGACATAGCATACAAACCTTGTGGAAAAATACATATAAGTTTTCATAATGATCGGTCAAATAGTTTCCGAGTCTATCAATGTCATATATACAAACATCCTCTTTTATATAGATTTTGTAAATGTTGTCAAAGATGTAGCAGTTAGTAATACTAATCACATAACTTTAAGAAGTTAATTAGATAAAGACCACTGTTTAAAAGTAGGTCTGTACTAAATCCTGTAAATGGACAGGAGGTGGAAAAAGTCATATTGGCTTAAAAAAAAAAACATTAAAATGGTTATGCCAAAGTGCCTACTACAGTAATAAAAAAGGAAAGAGCATTTAAAAAAAGTTTTATTTTACATTGTTTTCCTCTTTTGTTACTGGTCTGTTTCTTGCCCAACTTCAAAAAACCAAAATAGTTCAAGTTCGAAAAAAAAAAAAGATAAAATGTACCAAAAATGTGTTGAACTGTCAGCCTGTTGCTCTGCTTCCTTCAATGTCAAAAATCTTTGAAGAAATAGCTTGTTTGCAATTAACATCATATCTAGAGCAATACAATTTGTTAGATGATATAGAACACAGTTTTAGATCTGAAAAAAGATCAGTCATAAGTGCTGCAGTATTCTTCATAGAGTCAGCCATTGAATCGGTTGACAAGGGTAAACATATAACAGGTATATTCATGGACCTCTGAAAAGCTTTCCACAGTGTCAATAATTTAGTTTTAACGTAAAAGATTAAAAAAGCTTGGTGTATTGAAAACACCTCTAAATATTAGTTACAGAAAACATTCCTAGTAGATAGATACCAATACATAAAAACCATCATTGAATTCAGAACACTGTTATAGTAAAAGCATTGTATAAAAAACAGGTATTGTCAATTGCTATAAAGCCCAGACTATATACATGGAGAAAATTTGTAGAAACTATTTCATAAAATTACTTTTAATGACTTAAGTAAATTTTAAACTGTTTTATAATATATTAGTCAGAAATAGTAATTTCTGGGATCTTGTTTCAGACAAATCGGATAAGCAAGTGTGGGACCAGAACATGACTTTATGTTTGATCGATGAATACAGAAATCACTTGCAAGATTTTCTCTACCCACAAGGGACAATGATAAGAGACATCTGGGAAAGGATAAGTCTCAACATGCATGCCAAGGGTTATAAAATTTCTGCCGGGGTTTGCGATCAAAAGTGGCGTCAGTTGAAGAAAACTTTCAAATACAATCAGACAGAAAGGAAGATCAAACCAAAGTGGATATATTACGAGGCACTAGAGGATATCTTGAACAATGATGAAATCACAAAAAGGATCAGTTGGAAACAGAGATCGACGATTAAACAGCATCCTCAGTTTTCCACTGAAGAGGACACTTTCGTTGACGAAGAAACTGTTAATGACAATACAAGGGAAGATATAAACGAAGGTCCTCCTAAATGGTTTGATGTATTTTTAAAACAATATCAAGAAGATGAGGAACAGAAACGGAAAACATTACAGAAAATGCATTCCGATCTCGTAGCTTTAGAACGGCAAAAGTGTATTTTATTAGAAAACTTAATTAAAAAGATTCCTAATCCTGACACTGTGCCAAAAATCATAGGGGCTGTAAGCCTCAGTCAAGAAGTTTTTGAAAACGATGAAAAATTGAACTGTACTTTCAATGGTGTTTAATAAATGGATTAATTTTACTACAAATCAAGCTGTACATGATACATCAAGCTGACTCCTTAATAATAAAATGTATTTCAATGATGTAATTATTTCTTAGTGTAAACAATAAAAAACATTGCTGAAATGTTTGTACAAATATAAAATGTTTGTAAATAAAAGGATGTTTTTAAGATATTGAGTGTGAATGTTTTTTCAGGAGTGTAATAGATTTACTTTTAAAGTTTTGAATAATAGTATACAAGTGTTCACACTGTGTATATGATATGAAGTTAATAGTTGTACAATACATAAAACTATAGTAGATTATAGTGTTGAGAGTGAGATGTGCTGCAAACCACTGCCATGATATGGTGCCAGATTAAATTAATGTATGGTGAATAGCAGCACTAACTCACCGATGCGCCTAAGTTTAAGATATTAAAACAAGTACGCCGAGGAGATCGTTGGGGCTTGGATCTATCAGTCCTTGCACACTTAATTTTTAAAAAGCCAACACAACACTTTCCTAATGGTTGAATTAGTATTGTGTGGTTTTTAGCTTCTCACTTTTTCCATAGCTTACTTTATGTATATAGTGTTACATCAGTCCAAGGTCACATACATCATACATCCAAGATCTTTCTAGTGCGTTCTGCAAAATCCAAGGGATATTTCTCATTTTTTACATCTAGACTCATCCTGAAGCCAATGTTCTTCACAAACAACAATAAAAGGTAAACATCGCTACTTACATCTAAAATTTGTAAAACAATCATGTCATTCGTTCTTAAACCATTTTAGTAAGCATGTTTGAAGTTTATTTTTGACAATGGAAGGATCGTGAAGAAAACAGGATTTTTCCGGACATTTGCCATCGTTCAGTGAAACAAAAAATCAGTAACACTACGTTTCGAGATCTGCAATCTGATCTCTTCTTCAGGGTCTCAATGGTCACCTGACAATTGATAAACAATTGATTTGTTATTAATGTAAAGTAAATAAGTTTACATTGATGTAATTTATGATTAATTGTAACTAAATCGAGTCACGTTCATACAAAGAACTTTATATGCATATAACAATTTTTGTCATCTAAGGTTTCAATATTATGGAGTTAATAAATGTTTGACAGTGTTACGATTATATGAACATGCCACAATTTAGAGTTATCTTATGCAAATTAAACATTAAGTATAAGTACAAGTATTGTACTGACAAGCAAGTGGTATGGCACGATGCAGTCTGGTCTAGAATACTATACTTGAGTATGTACACTGTGAACATTTGTAAGGTTTCTCATCTGTGTGGGTTAAAATATGGTCTCTTAAACCTACACTAGTTATACAAGCATGACTGCACAATGGACATTTGTATGGTTTATCAACAGTATGGATTAACATATGCCTTTTAAAATTTCCGCTAACAGTACTTGAGTATGTACACTATGAACATTTATAAGGTTTCTCACCTGTGTGGGTTAAAATATTGTCTCTTAAAGCTCCACTAGTTTTACAAGAATAACTGCACAACAAAACATTTGTTAGGTTTCTTACCTTTGTCCATTAACTTACACATTATTAAACCTCAAAAAATTTCTGCTTCATGTAAATTAACATTTGGGTTCTTAAATCCTCAGTTCAAGTATATGTATACAGTATTATGAACAGGTATATGGTTTTTCTTTAGTATGGATTACAAAATTCTTTTCAATCTCTAGCAATACAAACACAGTAATTCAGGGAATATGTGTAATTAACTTGCACATTTGATCCGAATTGTAATTGTAGTACATGTGTTGCTGCTCAGGTAACACGTTTTGTCACAAGTGTGGATTAATGTTTTATGAAAATTCCGCTTGTAGTTAATGTTAAAATATATATTTTTCCTTTTTAGAGCAAATGGAATAGTGATGTTATTCACTTAAGAGTTGTTGGTTATAAACTGTTAACTTAAATTTATGAAGTTGCTTGGGTGGTAAGAGAATATGAGCTTTGTTTTAATAATTAATTATTAGCAGAAAGGCTCAGCCAATGGAAACATAGGCATTTTTACTTCTCACAAGCACTAACGTGCATATATTTGCCTTTAATTTCCAATAATGATTAGTTAAAATCACTGTTTTTCTGAAGACGATTTCAATTAAAAATTAACATTACTCCACCTTATTTTGACTAAAGATGTGTTGATTGCTAATATATTTTTATTGTGCAAATTTAGATTATATATATCATGAAAATTTACAATAAAGTAGCTGGGAAGCAAATGTGTTTGTTTCCTCCTCCTGACAAAACACCTATAGAAAATATTCTTCCTCTGTGGCCGTTAGTGCCATCAAAAATATTACAAAATCAACTTGTTTCCCAATAAGAGATGAAATAATATTTTGTTACAAAACTATAAAGAGGAAATAGACAACGCTGTGGAAATTTTTAATTATACTGTTCAGAAATCTGCTTGGAGTGCAACGCCTGAACTTAATAATACAACGTGTGGTAATATCAATTACCCAATATATATTAAGCAGCACATTGCTCAAAAACGTCGCTTACGAAGAATATGGCAAAATTCTAGAAATGTAAGAGATAAAACAATGTTTAACAGAGCATCAAGACAGTTAAAGATTTTGCTTAAAAACTTAAAAAAACATATGGTTTCAAGAATTCACTTCAAATCTCTCCCCAACTGAAGCAACAGACTATTCTTTATGGAAAGTAACAAAAAGCACAAAGAAACCGCAAGTGCCCATTCCTCCAATATCTAAACCAGATGGTTCTTGGGCGAAAAGTAACAGAGAGAAAACTGATTTGTTTGCTGCATATTTTAGTAATGTTTTCAAACCATACCCTGTAGATAACAACTTTGATAATAGACATGTTGTAAAGGAGTTTCTTGATTCACCTAACCAACTCTCACTACCTATTGGCTCCTTTAAACCATCTGAAATATATGATGAGATTAAAAATCTTAATCCCAAAAAGGCCCCTGGTTATGAGTTAATAACAGGTAAGATACTACAAGAGCTTCCTAGGAAAGCCATACTCTTTCTTACCTTCGTATTTAATGCTATTTTGAGGCTTGAATACTTCCCATCACAATGGAAGGTGGCTCAAGTTATTGTTGTTCCTAAGCCAGGAAAACCTCAAAACGAAGTAATGTCCTACAGGCCAATCAGTCTACTACCTATACCTTCTAAATTATTCGAAAAGTTATTTTTAAAACGACTTCAGGTTTTTATAACTGAATGCAATTTAATTCCCAATCATCAGTTTGGTTTCAGAGTGCACCACTCCACTATCGAACAAGTCCATAGAGTAGCTAATATAATAAGGCAAGATTTGGAATCAAGAAAATTTTGTTCTGCAGCATTTCTCGATGTGAGTCAAGCCTTTGACAAAGTGTGGCATGAAGGGCTTCTATTTAAAATAAAAAGTCATCTACCTCACACTGTTTACAACATTATAAAAATCTTATTTAGAACGAAGGTATTTTCAAATCAAGTTTGATGATTGTCTTTCAGATCTGAATGAAATAAACTCTGGTGTACCTCAGGGAAGTGTACTAGGACCAGTGCTGTACTTAATTTTCACTGCAGACATTCCAACTAATCAAAATTCTTTGACAGCAACATTCGCCGATGACACTGCCGTACTGGCATCCCACTCCAACCATGTTGTAGCATCACAAATTCTACAAACTAACTTAAATTCTATCACAGTTTGGCTTAAAACTTGGAGAATTAAAGTGAATGAAACTAAATCTGTTCACGTCACATTTACGTTGAAACATGACACCTGTCCACCAGTGTTTTTAAACAACATTCAAATTCCTCAAAGAAATGAAGCTAAGTATCTGGGTGTACATCTCGATAGGAAGCTGACTTGGAAACCACACATATGGAACAAAAGGCTCCAATTAAATTCAAAATTTTCAAAACTAAATTGGCTTTTTGGGAACAAATCCCATTTATCAATAGAAAGCAAACTGTTGTTGTACAAGACTGTTCTAAAGCCCATCTGGACGTACGGAATTCAACTGTGGGGAGTTGCTTCTACATCAAATATTGAAATTATACAGCGTTTCCAATCTAAAGTTCTCCGAAAGATATTACAGGCCCCATGGTATGTTCGTAATGAAGTCATTCACAGAGACACGAATATCCCTTTTGTTACTGAAGAAATTCCAAAGTTCTGCATCAAGTATCAAAACAAATTAAACTCTCATCCTAACTACTTGGCTATTAATCTGCTGGACAACAGTGATCATCAATTTCGGCTAAAAAGACATGATTTCTTAAACTTAGCTGATCGATTTTAAAGATGAACAATCTCTTAAATGTTTATGTTAATTAAGGTTAATGAACTTTGATTAACCATGTCCTTAAGATTTATCATCAAATTTACTTATTGTTTGTTGTATATAAACAGATTGTAAATAAATTAAAGCCAACAAAAAAAAAAAACAAAACTATAAAAAAGTGTGTGGTACTAATTTTTCTGCAAGAACCAAAACAGCAATGTCATTCTAAAATTATTCTGCTGTCATAGAAGAATAAAAAAAACCAGTGCTGTGTTCAGCAACTATACATTTCGAGTGGTATATGAATCGCTTCAATACTAGATTGTTTATTTACTATAACATATGATATGAGATTAAGCAGGCGGTCCAAATCAATTAATATCCCATTGATTGGTGTTTAAGGGACGAAAATAAACAACAAATATCTATTGAATGGCAGTCTTAGCATTTTCCTTTTGAAAAATGCAACAAATATTATTATGTGGATGAAGTAAACATTAAGGTACCCTAAAGTTAAGTGATGAAATGTATTAAAAACTTCAGTAACTTTTTGGGATAGTTGACTGGGAATATGTAAATATAATTTTTGTCTTGGTTAAGTTAAAACTTTGTTTTGTGGTTAAATCTACGTCGTAGAAGCAGAGATGACATGGCAACTAGTTTTGAGTTGCTGGCCATTATAGAGTAAATCTAGAACTTAAAATGAGTCGTAGGCCAGTAAGATGGTTAAATAGGTATTTTCCACTAACAAAATTCAACTTATGTGAAGTGGTACTTGTAAACATTTATTGATATTCTAATGTTTAAAATAGCCAGTAAAAGTTGATAGAGTAAATGTAAAAAATCACCTAACACAAATTATGGTATATATTTACTTCAGCCACTGCACACTTTTTGCCAAAATTTTAACTTAAAATAAGAAAATAAATTTATAGGATACTAGTACCATAGTTATAAAAAAGGTAGGAAAGCCTATATATTATCAGAAGTTATAGGAAACACCCCTGGTCATCGATATTTGAACTTTTAGGTTATATCTTGAATAGTCAAACAATCTAGGGGACCAGGGGATAACAAGCTAATTTCGAGATCAGATCACGTAAGAAAACCTAGACCGAAATACCCCTATGCCAAAGGCTCCACCGAGCCCGCACTGCTGGCAAAAAAAGAAAAACATCCTCGAATAGTACCTAAATTCGAGCTCAGATCACATGAGAGCCCCTTTCCAATAAAAGACAACCGAAATGCCCCTGACCATTACTATATGTTAATAATAACATAATTAAAATAAAATAAAACTAAAAATTACATTGCATTTTATTAAATTATAACAGTGATGGCTTATGAGATTTATATTTATGATGGAACAGGTATCTTACCCGTAACAAATCATTTATTCAGATTGAAACCCGCGATGGCTGTGCACTGGTAGCATCGTCAAACAAACACGTCATATAGACTCCAGAAGAATGCATCAGTGGTGTAGATCCTCATCGGTTTCCATATTATGGGAGTACACATTTTGTTTAATATATTCCTAAAAGTGTCACAATGTCCTATGAAAACTTAGTGGGTTATATACCAAAATGCAATAACTGTTGAAAACAATGCCACGAAGTAGGCTAGTCCTGGAAAGGTTCAACTTAACTAAAATAGTCGCGTTCTAAAGAGTTATTCCAAGGAAGCAGAAATAAAATTATATTACAAAAATTGACAACCTATGTAATCAGCAGCCAGGTACGTTTCATGCTTTCTTAATCTTTTATATATGAGAAAAAAATCATAGTTCAGAACGGGAAAGAATGCCTGTTCCAATTTTTATTGTATTTAGATTAAATATATCAATGAACAAATCATTTAATAATGATTGAATTTACCAAATGTGCCCGCAATTCTGACTACGAACAAAAAACCATCTTCGAGACAGTATATAATTTCACAGATCATAATCCTAGAGGGCTAGATGACGAATGCCTCCAACGAACAATGTGGCCTCTGTCAGCACCTCACTAATTGTGAAGGAAGAAAAAACAAGGGATGTATGGATGTAATAGCTATCAAATGGTCACGAATTTCGGAAATCAGAGCGATACCTTCGGTGCTGCCGTAGCCTGCACTGTCTAGTGTATTTTTAGTTAAACATCAACGAACATTAACCATTAAACATAGGACGAAAAAACAACGAGATTCAACTGTAACAAACGCGTAAATAATAAAAGGAATATTCTTCCTGTCTTTGGGCGATTATTTAATCACACTTAAATGTTAAAAACGCTGAAATATACGTTTTATTTTAAAACAGCAACACCACTCTCAACAATAGAACCCATTATTGAAATCGGTGTGTTTGTGAAACTCGCTGAATATTGAATTATCCATTAAAAGCGTCTGAAAAAGTGCAGTTAAAATGTTTAGTTTCATTTTCCTTAGCTAAAAACTCTTCTATTATTAAGATGTTACCGATAAACTACACTGCGGCACATCAGATTCATGAATATTGCTTACCGACTTAGAACCCAGATCGCTGGCATCTGTATCATGAACTTGAGTGGTTCAACGCTATTTCATTCGAGCAGTTTGGTTTCATGTATTTTTTAGTTCTAGTTGAAGATCTATGCCATGAAATAGATCTGTAACTCCTTAAAACGCGCAGATGTACGGTTGACCTTATTTTCCTCCACGAACTTGTTAATAGTGAGGTGGATTGCCCTAACACACTTCAATATATTGTCGTTAAAACTATCTCTTCCACTCGTTCTACGAACTGTTTGTGGGATAGCATCACAGAACGATGTATAGTATATGGCAAACAGCGCAATTTCACGTTTCCAAAGAGCAGGAAATGACATAGCAGCGAGGGTGAACTATTTCTGGAATAACGTCTCGTTTAAGATCTAGTTGATACAGCCATATCTTCCACGGCACCAGACCACCAATCAGGTACAGTGTCTCTAATACTTTTAGATAATATCTAAAGGCCCCAAAATCAGATTGATTTGGCACAGTGTGATTCTGTTTTTAGTAGGTGAAACCTTACAGTGATACTTCTTACATATTTTGAATACTATTTAAAATATAATAGTTATCATAACATGAGTATATTATTGTAAAATTGGAGACAACCCTTGAAAGAATGTAAAATAATATAAACAAAGTAGGCGGTATATTAATCCAATATTTTTGCATCAACAGTTATAAAACTCAGCAATATGAGATTCTTTTCTCAATAACGTTATGTTATTATCTTGGCAGTCAAAGACGTTAAAATTCAAACACTGGTACACACACATACATATATATATACATATACACATATATAATTCAAGTTTTGATTCATTGTTTTGGATTTTAACGTCTTTGATTGCCAAGATAACATATTTTTCTGGAGAAAACATATGTTAATAAAATATATATATTTCCACAATATACCATTGATAATTACGTCAAACTAGACAGTGTGGTCGTCTCACTGTGCATAATGCATATTGGGGCTCTATGGGCAATCAAATGCTTGAAGGAGAAATCTAGTGAACATCAGCTGGAAATGTCTTATTATGCGAAGTGTTTTGTCGTCTGCTCTAACAATTATGAGTTGGAGTATATCAATACGCTGTGGCTATATGGCCGGCTACCGTCTGTAGATTATACAGACGGGCGATGAGTGGTGACGTCACCGTGACGTATCGAAAGGGCAGCCATAACTGTCACATTTACACCACTGCCTTAGAAATATAAAAAGCACAATTTGTAGACTATTTTATTAATTGTTATTATGCATTGGTAATGTATTGAACGGTAATGTAATAAAAGTGTACGCTTAAATAAAATTAAAAAATTATGGTTGCCTGTAAAGTCGGTTTTACGGGCGAAGATTTTACGTGACAACGTCTTTTTCTCGGTAGAATATTTATTGATATGAATATTATTAAATTGCACAATAGGAACAAGGAATTGAATGAAAATAAGAATTGCACAAATTTTAACTATAGAAATATATTTTGTTTACTAAAACATTGTACATAATTTGAAATTAATTAAAATTTGTTATTGTAAATGGTAAAGTTGAATAAAAACATTTACTAAAATTGGAATTTGAAATTCTTGCTAAACACAGTTAAATTCTAACTCCGTGCGTGGTGATTGGTCGGTTTAGTTCGTTTGTTTGGTCGCACTGTTATGACAGGTTAGAGGTTATAATTTGTTATTTTAAATGTTTGACTAGCAATACGCGCTGTTTCTTCTCAATCGACTGATTACGATTGATTGCAGAGTGATTTAAACTAATAATTTACTTAACACTATCAACATTTGTCAATAGTATGACATAACCTATAAACTCAGGTTCTCAACTTTTGTGTCAATCTAACAATTAATCAATCAATCATAGTTTACGATAATGAAATATCAGTGTACAATTATTTACCTTTATTTGTTGTAGTTGTTGTAAATGACGAATCTAAGCACTCCACATTTTCACGAATATACATAGTTATCTGCTTTATCCCGTGCGGCGGACCCACGGTTATCTGCTTTATCCCGTGCGGATCCCGTGCGGCGGACCCACTGGACGGGCATCGTAACGTTACCGGGCGTTACACTTTTTCATGAGTGACTCCGAGCCGCAACCTAATTTAAGACGTTGTCACGTCAAAAGAAGAAATATACACTAAAAATTAACTATGTACCAGAATCTACACTTCGTAGTTTATTAAGATACAGTTTTGTTTCTCGCAATTTTACTGGAATGTTTCAATTAATAGTCATTAAGAGAAATCATAATTAATTATAAATAATTTTTGTCATATTAAATGTGTATGTCATTTAATAGCATAAAATAACTGGAACATAATTTGTTTTATTTACTAATAACAGTCAAAATGGTTATGATTTCATTGTATTATTGTATGTAAGTGGTAAGAGGGAAATTAGTCTCTCGTCTTGAGATATTTGAAAATTAATTCTTCCATTTACAGATTAAAAAATAGTTTTATTATTAATCACTTATGTATTATCGGACTTTAGCAGGACTGTAAGTTCTTATAGAAGGGATATTGGTACAGTTTAAGTATATAGGATACCTCGAATCACTTATTCTTAATTGAATATGGTCCGTATTTTCTTTATTATTGATAAAAGTTTTCAACTGGTCAAAAGAACTAAACTTTCTACAACCCGCCATTTTAATAACAATTAGTGGTGGGAATAACTGGATGAAAATAACTGGTTAGTTCGGTTATTTTATTTTAACCGATTAGTCGGTTATTTTTGCTGCATCCAGTTAAATTAGTCTATAGACTAATTTTTCTACCGACTAATTTTTCTATAAGTTAACTGATTGTGCAGACTTAGTCTGTACTTGAATTAGTCGATGATTCTGATCGGTTATTTTAAATTAGTCTTTAGATAAGTTTTCTACCGACTAATTTTTCTATAAGTTAACTGGTTGTGAAGACTTAGTCTATATTTGAATTAATCGTTGATTCTGATCGGTTATTTTAAATTAGTCTTTAGATTAGTTTTTCTACCGACTAATTTTTCTATTTAAGTTAACTGGTTGTGAGACCTTAGTCTATATTTGAATTAATCGTTGATTCTGATCGGTTATTTTAAATTAGTCTTTAGATAAGTTTTTTTACCGACTAATTTTTCTATAAGTTAACTGGTTGTGAACACTTAGTCTATATTTGAATTAATCGTTGATTCTGATCGGTTATTTTAAATTAGTCTTTAGATAAGTTTTTCTACCGACTAATCTTATATATATAAAAATCTTGAGTCACGATGTATGTTGCCAATAAACTCCAAAACGACTGAACCAATTTCAATCAAATTTCACATGTATCCGTAATTTAGTCTAACTTAGAAGATAGGATAGTTATTATCTGAATTATTCGCTTATGTCGTGAATATAAACGAATAAAATGAAGAAAAGTTTTCAAAGCGCCTGCACATTATAACCTGCAATTACGAGATAGATACGTATATTAAATTTTTCTATAAGTTAACTGGTTGTGAAGACTTAGTCTATATTTGAATTAATCGTTGATTCTGATCGGTTATTTTAAATTAGTCTTTAGATAAGTTTTTCTACCGACTAATTTTTCTATAAGTTAACTGGTTGTGAAGACTTAGTCTATATTTGAATTAATCGTTGATTCTGATCGGTTATTTTAAATTAGTCTTTAGATTAGTTTTTCTTACCGAATGATTTTCTGTAAGTTAACTGGTTGTGCAGGACAGTCTATACTTGAATTGCTCGTTTATTTTTAATAAGTTATTTTTATTACTGAAATATCGTTCTTTAGCGATTAACTTTCGTGATTCGTAATTAAAATAAATTATAGTTTTGCAATTTGAACGGTAATTATCTTGTAGTGTTATAAATGATATATGATAATATAACATTTTAAAATGTTATGGACTATAACGTATGCACAGAAAAAAGTAATAATACAATTACAGAATTTCGTTTTCAATTACGGTTCTGCCAGTGAGGGTTTGCTTGGGATTTTTTGATTGTATATTAAGGTCCGAACTCAGACCGGGTTTTCGTACAATTTCTTCCGGAGCCAGTCACACGTCTATATGAAGGGACTGTGTCTGGTGGGGGGACACGACGGGGGCCCGACCGAATATCTTTACCAGGGCTCGCCAAAGCTAAAGTACGGCCGTGAGTAAATTGGCCGCGCCGTGCCGCGTACCTGTCTCAACAGGAATGGTTCATTTCCCCACCACCCCATCCTTAAAATGTGGATTGAATTTAAAAGGTAATCGGTTATTCATTCGACTAAAATAACCGATTAACGACAAAAATAACTGACTGGTTAGTCGGTTATAAAATCCATTCGGTTATCCCATCACTAATAACAATGCACAGTGCTGCTTGGCGCTTACTAGAGCTGCTTCAAAACCTTTGCGTCACAGTCTCTGACGTCATAGTCATTCCCGTTCTTTGAAACCAAGACCGGTGACCGGGCATATAGCCACTCCGATATCAATATCAGTTGCAAATTGTAGGTTATGTTGTAGTTGATTTGTTGTGGTTGTAGGCGTTTATCACAATAATGTTTGTGACGAAATGAAATTAGTCACCTCAACGTTATAATGGCGAAGACTGTTTCTTCATTAGTAGGAATTTCGCCTTTGTATGCGCGAATCCTATCTTGTTTTCCAGCCCATAATTTTTCTTACTGTTTTGCTTATGGGTCTGGTGTGTTCAAGCAGGATGGTAATAAAACTTCTAAACCTATGATTGATTTGATATTTGTTGTTGAAGACTCCTCTCAGTTTCATTCTGAAAATATTAAACTAAATCCAAAACATTATTCTGGTTTGAAATATTTAGGTCCTAAATTAGTTTCGTCCATTCAAGAGCATTGGGGTGCAAATGTTTATTTCAACACCCTTATACCATTTGAAGATGAAGGTGTGACAATAAAATATGGAGTTGTTGCAAAGAAAGATCTCATCACTGACCTTTTGGATTGGAACCATTTGTACTTAGCAGGAAGATTGCATAAACCAGTTCAGGTTCTTCAAACTACGAGTAGTTCCGAATTGAGATCTGCCTTGCAACTGAATTTGCATAATGCTCTTCATGCAGCTTTGCTAATTTTACCAGAAAATTTTACAGAACGGTCTCTATACAAAACAATTACTTCATTATCCTATGGTGGAGATTTCAGAATGATAATTGGGGAAGATAAAAATAAAATAAGAAACATTGTAGATCCCCAGATTGAGGCGTTTCGTGTTTTGTACAACCCTGTAGTGAAGACTCTTCATGATTTTGTTGATGTACCTACAGAAGGTGGATGCGACAGTAATTGCAGCCAAGATGCTTTTCCTGAGGCCAAACTTCATCATCTCAACCAGCTCCCGAGAACACCCCAACGTGCTATCGTCAGGTTTTGGAACAAACAGTCAAGAGGGAAACGGCAAGACACTGAAGATGTGTTACGTGCTGTGGCTCACGATCCAGATTGTGGTGAAGTGTTAAAACTATGCTTGAGTAATATTGTATGGAACTCTAGTATTACTCAGAGTCTGAAAGGTATTTTTACTGCTGGTTTGTACAAATCTGTAAAATATAGTGGAAATAAACTGTATAAAATGGTAAAATCAATGAATAAGTGGCCAAGTACTACTTTGTAGTTTGTTGGTTGTCTCATAGCAAATCATTATTTAATATCACTGGTAGGCATTTTGCTTATACATTTTTGAAGCATTACACAAATGTACAAAATCCAGGACATACGTAAGTATAATCTATTTTTCTGGTAATACATTTATTATGGGTGTGATATTTAAGATACAAACTTGAAACTTGTCAACTAACTCAAAAATCCTGAATCCAGAGTTGAATGTGATGTAAGAAATACATTTAACTTACAATTAGAAATTCATATTCTTAGGGTTTTTGCAGATTTGCTTGGTATTCCCCACTACACCGATCAGGTGAACAGTACGTCATGATTCTTTGTATTTAGATGACCACTATACTGTTGATCATACGTAGATGTATCATATGGCATTTTCCTAGAAGAAGATACATATAACAACATAAATGTAAAAGTTAGGAAATAGGCTATTTGTCATCAAATGATTTAATTAATTGCCTATGTAAAAAAGAAATAAAGCAGAATATTCAGTTTTGGTATCTTATTTTCTTTACAGCCTTACTGACCAATTTCTGGAATGTATCAATGTCATTCTGTATTAATTATCCTACAATATATTGAATTCCCATCCATAATCTTAAAGTAAAATACCATAGAAGAAATAATAGTAATATCAGATAAATATCACAGACATTTACTTTTATAGCCTGTAGCGCACAAATTTCTTCTTAAAACCATATATATATAGAGAGAGAGAGAGAGAGGGGGAGAGATATGATGGAGTCTTATGAATTTTTTCATATGTAAATATTGTTTATCAGGTGTACAATTGTAATCCTGATTTAGCCTGTGACAGCATCAGAAACCAGACTTTGCACTAACAGGATTGTGAACTTGAGCTATTTAAACTCAACATACACATTGAATCAGCCCTTCGCACCATAGCTACGTTACGTGTAGAAAAATTATGAAGGAAACAGGATTTTTCCGGACATTTGCCATCGTTCAGTGAAACAAGGAATCAGTAACACTACGTTTCTTCTTTCACTGAACAAGGCGTTGTTTCACTGAACAATGGCAAATGTCTGGAAAAATCCTGTTTCCTTCACAATCCTTCCATCGTCAAAAATAACCTTTAAACATAGAAAAATCAGTTTCACCATGCATAGAGATTGTGTATAGAAGATTGTAGTACACTCAATTGTGCAATTAATGAGACAATACCTCTTCACCTAGATTACACTATATTTTGTAGTATAGGTGTCTCTGATGTCGAAAAGATACAATAGTTCGTTTTGAGCATCTTCGTTGTCGACTGTTTTGGATCTATTAAGACTAGATTCCAGAAGTCAAGTCTTTGACACCGCCAGATTTCAGACGCTGCATTAAGAGGAAAGTGAACCGGAACTAAAGTCAACATTCACATTGGATCAAACATTCCAACGATAACTACATTATGTAGTGCCTGTCTTGTTTCCCCAATAAAAAAATGCAAATACAAAGGTCTCGGAAACCCACATCGGTCAAAAAGCGTGTACTTCTAGCCTAAGATATTTTCAGCACCATAGTATATTTTGCCTTGTTGTCCCAATGATGAAAAAATGTATGCACATGTAGGACTGAGAAGCCTGCTTTGGTTAAAAGGTGCCTACTTCTGACCATTTAAATTCATTTATGGTGGTACAGGTTAGTTTACCTTATTGCTCCGATCAAAAAATGATACACATGACATATGTAGCTCTCGGAAATCTACTTTGGTTATAAAGCATCTAATTCCGGCTGTTTTAATTTACTTTTGTTCCAAAATATTTCCAGTGCCATGGTTGTTTGCCTTGTTGTCTTTATGAAGAAAATATACATGCACATGTATGACTGGGAAGCCAATTACGGTCATGGGGAAAACTATAACTGCTTCCGGTATAATGGGGGGAATCCTTTTTAAGTTCCAAAATAATAATTTATGAAGTTTTAAGTTATAGAAGTCTTGATGTTTTTTGGACTGTAGTCTGGGGAAGTATAGACCGTTAAGGCATGCTAGTGTTTATTTCTCCGTTTTCCATAAGCCGCTGTTAAAATGCCATACCACAATGTCAACAAAGCTCAGCAGTTTGGAGTATTTTATGTGCAAACATTCATAGCTTTGTTCATTAAGATTGTTTTTATAACAGTGTAAAGATTGTTTTTACAACAGTGTTTAAATAGTATTTACAATGTATTAAATATTTTAAATTTGCCACTAAAGCAATCTGGAGTAAAATAAATATTACATTTTTATTTGCCATCTGCATTATACTATACTGATCAAGCACTGTATATGAAGTATACAATTATTTTAAAAAAATGTTCAAATACACAGATGTTTCAGCCAATTTGTTGAACTTTAGATGGAAACGTCACAGCTGCTGTATGTCAGTTAATGAAACATGAAGGCTAACATTTTTTCTGAATTCCAAAATATTCCAGGTAACTTTTATAGTCTTTCTCTTCATATAAACCTTCCTCAGATTTCAATTTTACAATAATAATATAAACAATTTTGTTCTCAAATCAAAAAACAAATGTCATTAAAATATACTAGGAGATAATTAATTGAGGAATTTGAGGAATTTTTATTTTGGTTTTCTTTTAATAATTTTGTATTTGAAAAACAGTGTCCAGTTCAAAGTGCATGTTTTGCCATCACCGATGTTCTTCTTGTTGGTATTTTAAAACTGCTCTGTGTTCCTTAACTTTCTTTTTGTTTGGCCAGTATTTTAAATCATAGTTGTCACAGATTTTCTTTCTTCATTTAGTTTTTGCATTTAGTAGTATATTTTTTTAGTTTAATTTTGGAATTTGAAGATACATTAATATTGGCACGTATACAAATTTTTTAGTAATATCTGTAGTTAGATATCCATTTTTCAGATTCTTTACATCCAATTTGATAGAGAGTGGTTCTAGCATTTCTTCCAGTAATTTTCTTGTCCTTTTTTATTTTGTGAATGATCAGTTTTGTAGGTATTAAATAATACAATTTCTTTAAGTTTATTAATTTCTTTTTTATCATTTTCTATTGATAAAGGAGTATGTAAAAGCCTATGGATTAACCCTTGAATAGCTGCTCTTTTTTTTGAAGGGGACAAAATTAATTAAATGGGATAAACGTGTTGTTTTGTGTTGATTTTCTGTATATAACAAGTTCATAATGGCCACTTGTATTTTTTTTTTAAATTACTGTATCTAGAAATGGGATTAGATTGTTATGTTTTATTTTACATGTGAATTTTATAGAAAAATAACATGAGTGAAGATAAAATCTCGAAGATTTTGTTTCTTGTTGAAAACAGGAAATACATTATCAACCTTCCTGATTCTTGAAAAATTATCCAATGTTTCTTTGGCACGAATTTCAAATTTACTGAGAAACATGCATGTAATAAAACATGAAAGTGGATTTCCCATGGCAGTATCATCAACCTGTTTGTCTTGAATATGAAAACACATTTCGGGATATACTAAGATTTAAAAAAATTAATTTGTTAACAATAGTTTTTTCTAAGTTCATGGAAATCAGCCGGTCCTTAATAATTTTGATGGTATCTTTGAACTATGGGCATTGTTTTATTACCAAGAAGACTGTACAATCTTGGGATGATTGGATTTGATACTGTGAGCGATTTAAAATTGTTTTCAATATGATTGTCTTGCAGTGTTTTAGTGAAGCTGTAACTGATGCAATATACTGATTTAAAGGATTCTTGTTGATTTCTATAAAAGGGCCCTCCTTAAGCATGTTTTATCCTCTTGAATAATATTCACTTATCTAACAATATGATTGAGTTTTTTACTTTTATTTGCTTTGAGGTAGAACACTTTTTTGCTTTTTAATGATTTGATTATATTAATTTTATTTTAAAAGACGTCTTGAAGTGATTTTGAAATAGGTATTTGTTGTACTTTGTTTAGTTTTAAATTTAAGAAGAGCTGAGTTTACATAATTTCTAATTACATTTCTTTGGTAATTATTAAAACAAATGCATGTTTGATTCAACACCAATAAAAGTTTATTAAAAGATTTTATCATTAAACTATCATATGTTTAATTAATTTAATTATAATTCTAAACCTGTGTTCATTTATTGTGTTCAAATCATAGAGTAAGCTTGAAAGTAACAACACTTCATATCAATTCTATCTTTTCTCCAGATAATACAATTGGAAGTTTTAGTACAAATATACTTTTAACCATACACTTTAGCAAACATTAAGTATGCAGTACCTTGTTAGCAGTGTAGTGCAGATATTAAAGGCAAAGTTACTGTATAACTTTGTCTACAGCTTTTAATACCACTATAAAATCCATCTTACTTGTTTTTCGACAGAAGTAGGCTTTTTTGAAGAGCGTATGTATATATTTTCTTGATCGGGGCAACATAGCAAACACTCAGCTATGTCACCGGAAATGCCTTAGACTAGAAGTAAATTATAATTGCCGAAGTACACGCTTTATGAACAAAGTAGACTTTTCAGACATGTGTATTCTTAATCGGTGAAACGAGGCAAACTCAACTATGGCACTGAAAATACCTTAGATTGGAAATAATTTATAAGGGCAGTAAATATATGTTCTTTAATTGATGTAAGCTTTTCAGACCAGATCCGATGAATATTCTTGATTAAGGCAACAATAGAAACTCAGCCATTGTGTCGGAAATATAATTCATACAAATCATAAATGCACATGTGCATAGCCTAAACCATTCACAATTTCACTTAACATCTGAAGCTCTGAACACTGTAATAATATGTACCCAAAATATGTCTATTTTAATTTCAAAACTAGATAGAGCCCTAGCATTTATTACATCATAATTACTTTACCCTGAAAAACTAGACTTCGACTATACGATTCCTCTACAAAGACCTAAAATAGTTCAATTCTTACTAAAATTGTTATAACTATTCAATCAATAATCATTTACCCAGCAGGGGTCACTTCTGGCTGGTTTATACCTTTCAATTGAACCCACACTGGGCACAGTAAAAAACCGATGTCACTTAAATCTGGGCAACCTTATGGATGTCCAGGGGCGGCACATCACTAACCGCAAATGTAGAGATTCTGGGGTGCAAGGGTAATTTGATCGGTCTAGTCTACTGCAGAATATGACTGTTGGAATTGGTGGGGTTCGTTCCCTAGGTGTCAAAGGTTCTCATGCTAGCCTAGACATAAGGGTGTGCCAACCTCTTCTTCCTAGGGGACGTGACTTGAGATTAGTACCCTAAATTCTTCCTCATGAATCTCGACAGGAGGCAAACCCACAAACCTTACCCATCCAGAATATCCTCTCACTTCGGAAGCAGCGCACAGGTCCTTAGAGGACTAAATACAAATCTAAGCTTCTTGTGCTAAAAAAAATCAATAATCATGGAATATTGGAGAGAAATTTGTGTTGTTTCACAGATACTGTACTTATAAAAACTATTTCATTCTCCGACTTCACAACTTTAAAACATTGTTCTTAAAACACAAATCTCAAATGTATCAGGAGATTGGTTAACATTCATTGACTATCGCTTATATCAGGAATGTTTAGAATGTCATTTAAAAGGAATATTCTCATGATGTTTCTTTTTTACAGTAGGAAGTTACAACTAAATACTCTAAGTTATAACATAAATTTAATAATGTAGGATTACATACGGTAATATTTAATTACGTAACACATTACCTGTAACTTGACCTTTAAAAACACTAGAATTTGTCAATAAGTTTAGAAGTTTCTTGCCTCCTATATATTCCTGTATATATATATATATATACATATACATATATATATAAATGGAGCCCCTCCACAGTATGGCGTACATGTAAGACATTTTTTAGACAATGTCTTTCCACATAAGTGGATTGGTAGAAGGGGAACAATAGAATGGCCTGCCCGTTCTCCAGATTTGTCCCCTTTAGACTACTTCTTTTGGGGCTACCTCAAAGAAAAAGTGTTTAAAACAAAACCTCAAAATTTGGATGAGTTGAGAAACCGTATTGTAAGAGAAGCTCAGGGTGTTCCTGTCCAAGCTTTAAACAATGCGATATCAGCGTTCTACAATCGATTGGGATATTGTCAGCAAACTGAAGGCAAACACTTTGAACATTTGTTATAACTGTTTTGGTAAGTGATTTGAAGTAAAAGAAGTAAAATAAAAGATTAAGTGTCTCAGTTTTCTCTAACAACCAGAATGTTTGCATTTGAAAAATTCTGTATTTTATAATCTTTGAGTGTCTGCCATTTTGTAATGCGTCAACTGTTTTACGTCAGATTTTCGCCAAAATGTTTCTAATTAAAAGAGCTTTAATTTGATGTACGACTCGACCTATGCTTCTATTTAAGAATTTTCACCAACCCCTAGCGGGACGTCCCCCATAAGCAGGATATCATCGTGAAATACATAAAATAATAGTTTTATATGAGCAAAAGCTTGATGTAAATTTTGGTTCTTATATTGTAATTAGTTCAAAAGTTATTAGACCGTCCCGGGACTTTTCAGCACCCCTGTAGAACCAAGTATACTGTGTGTCACACAGGCAAGCAATGGCGATATGAGCCTTTCATCATATTTGCTCACTAGGAGGTGTACCACAGGAATCCATCTTAGGGCCTATCCTTTTTATTTTATTTACTAACGACCTCCCTAAATACTTGGAATAATATTCAACAACCATAATGTATGAGGACGATACAGCACTCCTCCTCAGTGACTCCACACCTGGTAGCCTAGAAGTCTCAGATCATGTAGCAATGGAGATGGCTGTTCAGTACTGCCATAACAACAATCTAGTGGTAAATGAGAGTAAATATAAGCAGCTTGTCATGGGTCCCAGAAAAGAGGAGGTGGGAGTGCTGCCAAACATTGAATCATCGAATGAAGCCAAATACCTGGGTATTACAATTGACAACAGCCTAAAATAGACTATACATGTTGACAATCTCTGCAAAAAGCTGGCCACAGGACTTTATGTTGTAAAGAGAATTAAGTCTATAAGTGATATAAAAACAGCAACTACCGCTTACTATGCCGTTTTTGAGTCTCACCTCAGCTACTGTCTTTCAGCATGGGGCAACTCTAGTAAAGCAAATCTACAAAGAACTCTTGTTCTCTTAGCTGATCTACAGCCTAGAGAAACTTGTAGATATGCCTTTATTGAGCTCCGCATAATCACTGTGGTGTCTCTATACATACTTCAAGTGACAATGTCTGTTCTAAAAAAATATAAATAAGACAATCACCTGTCTTCCCCATAAAACAGCTGATCTATGCTGTTACCAAAATATCATTGTTATCTGAACATTACTGTAAGATTGTGCTAGTTGTTTATTATTTTTAATAGGCAACAGTTAATCTAACCTAGTTAAAGCCCTTTAATTTAATTTTTGGTGTTTTTTTAACAGTTGTATATAAAAGAAGCCTCCTCAGAAATAAAGCAGTTTGCTTATTGTTAATTAAGAGGTTTATATTTTTTTGTTACAGTTCATAAAGGCATTTATTGTTGTAAACACATTTTTTATAATACCTCTTGGTTTTTTTTGTTTTTGTTTCTTTAGATGAAACAAAAGTTTTCTAGCAACAGGTTTTGATGTACTTCACCACTCACTATTGAATAACTCAGATCTTAGTTTAATAGCCATAAGAATTTCGGAAAAATTTAGATTTTGTATTGTTGGCTTTTCCCTTAGAACCTCAGTGTGGGCCATGTCCTGTAACAGTAAATCTTCTCTAGTTCAGAAATTTATTGTTCTATTTAAATAATTTTGATGTCATTAGATTTTTCTATAAAATCCACTAAAAATGTTATACTGTGATTCTTTGGTAAAATTACTGCTTTTAAGATATTTTAATTTTACAAGTTTTAATGGCGTTATTTTGAAAGTATTGCAGATAATATAATATTTTTTGTAGTAACTGGCCTTGTTACCATAAAAATTTGACCCGAATTTGGTATGATTTAGTTTATTAGTTTTTAAGATTTATTTTTGTAGTAAAAACACATAGAGAAATGGGAAAGTAAGCACCGGAGATCCATGTTCATATGAAGAAATGTGTTTGTTTTGATCTGAGCAGTACCTTGATATACCTTTGTCCAAAGAGTTAAGGAATACCCTGTATAATATGTTTCAAAAGAAGGTAATGTCTTGAACTTGATCAGTCAGTCTTCAAAATGTTTTTGGCAGTTAGATGTACAAACTTGTGATGAGGAGTGGTGCTAAGATCTTTAAAACATCAAGCTACATTTTTAATTTTTTTATGGGCCATTCAAGTACCCATCTTTTGATTTGTACTTTTGCTTTTTGTATTTACAAAAAAGCCCTACGTTTTGTTTTTCAATTTCTAACCAGGGGTACTTAACCAGTTTATTTGTAGTTGCCGTTATCATTGTAAGAAAACCAAAAATCAGGAGGGTTCACTTCTGGCTGGTTTATACTTTCCAGTTGAACCTAGACTGGGTACAGTGAAAACTGATGTATCACTTAAATCTGGGCAGTTCCACGAATGTCTGCGAGTGGCAAATGCAGAGATATTAGGGTAAAAGGGTTTAGATAGGCCCAATTTACTACAATAGGATGTTTGTTGTAGTGGTTGGAGCTTCCTTGGTGTAAAAAAATGTTGCTAGCCTAAAGTTGAGGGATTGTTCTCCCCATCCAGCTTTTACTGGAAGAGGCTGGAACCAAGGACATAGCCAGCGAGGGAGTCCAAGGGTCTGGACCCCCCTAAATTTTTTATTTTTTCAATGACTTAATGTTTATTATTATTTAAATAATTCAGTATTACTGACATGTTCTGCTGAAAGATTGTTCTCAACAAAGAAACAGTTCAAGAACTTTTTATTGAACAAAACGGGGCTGTACTCTCTGCCCACTACAGGAAAATGTCTGTTGTCTGGACCCTCCCAAAATTTTTCCTGGCTACGTTCTTGGCTGGAACAGAGCTAGCAAACCCTTCTTTAGAGGTGATATGATTGAGATGTACAGTAGTGCTTGCTACCCCTTCTCAAAGGATCTCAACAGGAGCAGGCCCCTACCATCACACTTCTCAATTTTTTTAATCCCTCCCATTCCGAGAAATAAGCGTACAAATCCTCTTAAGGATAAGTGCAATCAAGGGTTCCTTCAGTTTCTTATCCTTCTTATTCCTTTCTTCACAACAACATAAATATTGAAAACTATGTGTTAGGTTTTATTGACTGAGTGTCAGCGAAGCCTATCACTTGTGGGGCTGGAAAAATTTTATTTCTATCTATCTGGCTATATCTTGTAAATGAACTGACATATAGACTTCAAACGTTGCATGAACCTTCATTTCTACATAGAGCAGAATAAATTCTATGATAGTGCATGTCCACCCATTGAATTTAGTGTCATTGAAGCCCGTCACCCAGTAGAAATTTTACTAAAGTGAGATAAAATAATAAGCACTATTCATTTTTCATTTATCTCGTTTAAATATTAGATTTAATAACATTCTGGTGCGGAGTTCATGTTTTCTTAAACATGTAGACACAGGTATGTCAAAAGTCCCAGATGTGTTTATACATTTGTAAAGGCTTGATAACAAAATGAAACTGCACTTCAATATGAGACCTAAAGAAGTACTACTTGTCCCATCAGCAACTTTTGAATTTCTATACGGGTCGGCTCATAAGGAGTTGGTGAGAAATGTACAATTTAAACACAGGTAAGGTTGTGTATAATTTAAAAGTTTTATTAAAAGTAAAACAACCATGTAAAAGTTTAATTTTGAAAATTATTAAGAGGAATAATTGGATGTGTATCAGCTAATTATAATAATTAAGGAATAACATTTCAAGAAATAACAGACATTGCAATGCACTTGTTCTTGGGATCAGCTGTTACAAAATACTCCATTAATTTTTTAATAAAAACGAATTTTTATTCCAATAATTGTAGGGTTGGTAAACTTGTAAGGTTTTACGGTCAGCTGTTTAATAATATATAAATATCAGGTAAACAGTCAAGTTTGCCAACCATCCGATTAATGGAATAATATTTCTCTTCAAACGACCTTACAAAAAACGGGTTTTATTATTTATTTGATGAAAACTACAAGGAAAGTACAACATACTTTGGTATTTTTGAAATCAGTAAAAAATATACTTTATTTTAATGAAGTAAAAATGGGTCATTGCATTCAAAAAATGGACTCAAACCCTACATTTCATGCTTGCTAGTCTTAAAAAAATGTCATTATAATATTTAAAAAGGTGAAGAAATGTCATGTAAAAAACCGTTACAATATAGGTACTAATAAGAGTACAGTGACAGTTTGAAGATTTTTTCTACAAAGTTTTTTTAGCCAGCGAGTGAACAACGCCACCAATAATTAACTTAACCAAATTGATTTGTTGGCCTTCTTATTACGCACAACTCTGTCTAGTTAATCCTTGCTGTATCTCTTGTGATTTCCAAGATCCCGTCAGTGTTCATAAAATTTGGAACACACAGTATACAATTTGCACTTACATCAGATAATACAATCAAAATAAATAAAAAATAAAAACTCAAAATATTAAGAATGTGAGGGTGCATTAAATTAGTTCCAGCTATGAAGCAGATACTCATCTAAGGAGTAATATGCCTCCTTCACCAACTTATCCTTTACAGTCTTTTAATGTTTGTTTTTGATCAAGACAAGTGATATGTGGAAGTATTTTGTTAAAAATTTCTAAAGGCATATGTAATGGACTTTTTCAACTAAGGAGAGATTATGGTGGGGATACTGAAATATTGAATGTTTCCTTTTATTAAAGCGGTGTGTGGAGGTAAACTTATGCAAGGCAGACCTATCACACACCAAATTTATGACTTCATAAACATATATTCTTTTTAGTGTGTTTTTCCTCAGACTCTCAAAATAATGGCCAACAACTAGTTCGTTTATTTTTTTGAGCAATTTTTCTAATTATACTCTTCTGTGGAACCTGTTTTTTCACTTTTTTTTACACCCCAAAACAACAATTCTGTATCTTAAAACAGATTTTAATATTATGTAATTTATGTATTTGTAATGTTATTCAGAAGATTTTCTTTGTGTCTTGTATTTGTATTATAATTGTACCCAAGAACTGAAAACATATGTTTATTTTGAAAGACAAAAATTACTGGGGATCAGACCAGCAGGACGCTTGCATGGAGCTCTTAGACGATCCTCAAGGCCCTCTTCTGGAGGCAGATAATTCTACTGTTAAAGAAATTTGCAGTACAGAAACCTTAGAAAATAATACAGACTAACCTTTGACTCAAACAAGCCATTGTAACCAGTCTGAGAGTCTCCGCAGAGGCAATGGTCATAGGCACCTCAGGCCAAATGTTGCTGAGTTGAAATGTTTAGCCAACATATTTATGTAGGAATCCCATTTTAGATTGAAGTTTAAATGAGCCTCTAGAAACTTAGTGCAGAGTGAACTGTTAAGTGTGAGTGTGTAAATTGCTTTGGAAGATTTTTTGGAAGTGAAAATTTATGAGATTAATTTTTTCAGATATTAAGAAAAAATATTGATATTCATGTTGTACCACTTCAGAACACAATGTAAAAGTGCTGTACAAGGTATTGGTAATCACTATGATTGAAAATCAAACTGGTGTCATCTGCAAAGAGGATTATGGAGAGTGCTTCATTATTTACTGTGTTAATAAAATTAGGAAGATCATTGATATAAATAGACAATAGACAATATCTTTAAATTTGTTACATTGTAGGTTATTAAAATAAGTCTTCAGTATTGGTGTTTATTTTATTGTTTTGAAGTTACATCTGGGTCAAGTGGTATTTTATTCAGGTACTCTTCCACTGAGTAGAAGGGATTCTTCAGCAGCCAGTTGGTTAGGTGTTTCTTCAGCTTTTGGGTTGGGGTGTTCTTCAGGTCCTCTGGTAGCAGGTTGAAAAGTTCTACTCCAATGTATGATGGTTTTTTGCTGTACATGCTGTGGTGATGACGAGGCAGGGCAAAGTCTGGGGCATGTTTAGTGTAGTATTGATGGATGTCTCAGTTGTTGTGTGGAGACTGTGTGCATGATGACCTCTTGTTTGTAGAGTGCCACTACTGTGAGGATCTTTAACTCGACAAATACTGTTTGGCAGCTTTCTCTTTGCTCAAGCCCTACAAGGCACCTTATAACTCTCTTTTGTTGAGTGAGGTCTCTTTCAAGTTTGTTTCGTTGGTTCCTCCCCATGTAGCTATGCCGTATCTTAGGTGGGATTCAAGAAAGGCAAAGTATGCAGTTCTTGTTGCCTCTGAGATGCTTATTTGCTTGAGTCTGCGAATCAGGTAAGCGCCTGCACTAATCTTCTTGCACAGCTGGTCTTCTTGCACATGTGTGGTTTCCACGAGATGCTGGAGTCTATTATGATGCCAAGGTGCTTGGTGTTGGTTTTATATTCCAATGCATTTATTCTTCCATTTGTATTTTTATTTTTATAAAGTAGAAACAAAAGTAGTCCCAGCACTAAGCCCTGGAGTACACATGAATCAACTAATGAAAATTATGAATGATGAATGTTGCCAATGTTGTGCACTTCAACACACTGGACACAGCCAATCAAATAATATTCAAACCAGTTCAGGGGTTTTCCATACTACCATACTGTTCAAGCTTCATTAGTAGGATATCGTGATTATTACATACATCAAAAGCCGTACTTAAGTCACAAAATAAACCAAGCGTCTATTCACCAGAATCCACAGAGGACAAGCTTCACCAGGATTTGTTTCAAGGTGGAAGCTATGATAGATGAAAACGGCCAGAAACCAAACTGATACGGAAAGAGAGAGAACGTTGTTCCTTTGAAGAAAGTTATACAGTCTGAAGTGAATAATTTTAAAAATTTTCAAGATCACAGGAGTTATGGAAATTGGTCTGAAAGAACCATAGCCTACCCTCCATCCTTGTTTTTTTTTTTTTTTTTTTGTAGAGAAGTTAACTTTGAAACCCATAAAAGCAGCAAATTTTGTTTTTTTTTCCAAATTTCATAATGCATTTAAATTAAACCCGTTCAAAAATGAAGGTAACACGATGAAATTAGCACTTAAACAAAATGCAAAACGGGAGTGTGACTTTTTTTACATATTTAATATTATTATTATGTAATGACAAGGCAGATTGTCATCATACGTCACGAAAGGTGACTTTACACACAGATATTAAAATTCAAGGTATGTATTCTAAAAGATACACACTGTGTCCACTTTTCTGCCTATAGTAATAACCATTGTATTTTATGATGTTTGTGCTATAATGCATTTGGATGCCCTTAGCTAAGCTTAATGTTTTGTTGTTGTCACAGAAATACAAAAAACATCTGGTAGAATGAGTTCAGGTGTTATGGTACATTAGATTTGTTTGCAAAAATTCATATTTATTTTTCATGTTAATATAAACATGTAAGGTTTGTGTTGTCCATGTGTTGTCCATGGGATTGTGGACAACACACATGGGTTTGTTCACAAACCTTGTCTACTACTTCATTAGAATTGTGTTACAGTAGGAATACCTACAAAACTAACGAAAATGGCAAAACTTAGCTTAGAAAATTCCAAATGCAAAGTTAAAGTGGAAAATGAATATTCACCCGAGTTTGAGGTAAAAACAGGGGTGAGACAGGGAGACAGCCTCTCTCCATTACTGTTCAATTTAGCCCTGGAAGAAGCGTTGAAAGAAATAAGAAATAGGAAACTAGGTATAAGCATTGGAACTAAGATAGGAGCACTGGCATTTGCGGATGACGTGGTGTTAGTTTCCAATGACAGAGATGAACTGATGGAGATGACAGGAATATTAATAGACAAAACCCGGTCAATAGGACTAGAAAATTAACGACGCTAAGACTGTTATAAGACCAGTTCTTCTCTATGGAGCAGAGACATGGCTTATAGATAAACAGGCAGAAAAGAGATTGGTTACATTCGAGAATAAAATTTTGAGGAAAATTTTCGGACCTATTAGAGATGGAGATGGATGGAGAATCAGGCACAACCAAGAAATCAGAGAGATGTTTCAATCTCCAGACGTTGTAGGAGAAGCAAAGAGCAAGAGACTTCGGTGGGCAGGCCATGTGATGAGGAGGGAGGATGATAAATTGATTAAAGAGGTTTGGAAACACAATCCAGTTGGAAGAAGACCTCAAAGTAGACCCAAAAAATCGCTGGAAGGACCAGGTGGAGAAGGACTTGCGGAAATTGAGAGCGGGTCAGGGGGATTGTGAAGACAGGGAGAGATGGAGGCAGCTGGTTGGCGAGGCCAAATACCACCTAGGGTATCCATGGCCATGGGAGTAAGAGTAAGTAATATAAACATGTATTAACACTTTTTGATATGGTTAGACACCTGTGATAAGACTGAGCCTCAACAAAAGCAACTTCAACCCTACTAGCAAAATTAATCATAATAACAATACTCCCATAAAATATTTCTTGACCCCAAATTCGTGGGACTATTTTTCAATTAAATCTTGGTGCGGTAGTTGATCATGAAGGGATTGTGGACAACACACATGGGTTTGTTCACAAACCTTGTCTACTACTTCATTAGAATTGTGTTACGGTTTAAATATTGTATTGTAGAATGTAAGTCTTTGCAGAGCCTGACAGTTTGCCAAATCAAAACCTGGAAGATTGTGGACTATCCCTTTACTGAAGTACCCTTCGATTTCATATAGACCCAATAATACATAATCAACAGTAGTCATGGGGTTTTAAATTAAAAACCCAGTACATGGAGAACAAATTTGATTATTTAGCATCTTGTCAAGATTACCAAACGTTTTATTTCTAAATGTACTTGATAACACTATATAGAGTAGGTAAATACTAAAAGATACAAAAAATGATGAAATGTAGCTTTACTGAGAAATCAAGATTTCTTGGGAAGTTAGCATCAATTTGTATGGGTCTCGCATGCACACAACAAAGTCTAGTTAAATAGCCTTATGGTTTTTCTTCTCAATGGAGCTCCTGCAATATTTAAATGCAACATGTCTTGATACAAGTTCTTGAATTGCCATTGTAAATTGAAGGCAGTCAGTAAATTCAGTCTTGTAGTAACTGTGTTGGAGTACAATAATGTAAACTTGTTTTAAGAGGTGATATGTCCCCCCTTTATATTTTAGGCCTGTTACTACTTAAAAAAGGAAGTCAAACACGTTTTTTAAAATCTTTTAGTGATTTGTATTGAAAAATACTATCAAAAATTTCATAAATTGTAAGCTCAGCGATAAAACTAATATTTCGAGTCCTTTCTGATACAGAGTTTTTGGAAAAGTACCTGACGGGTAAAATTATAAACCTAAACAAGTTTTAGATTCTACAGAAAACTATCTATTGCAACTATCCTCTTGTCAGAATTTTCCAGAGGGTTTTACATTTTCATCAATCTTGGTCCCCAGAATCAAAAACCTTCATATAAAAAATTTATATGTGTATATGTTTATGTAATATAATGCAGGATTGTGAACTTGCCAACTCTGAGCTGCTGGGAATTGGAAAAAAAATCGAGCAAAGCAGATCTCTGTTAAAAGAGAAACTTGGAACTTGTAAGTCTGAAGATCTAAGTAATTTCACATGCAGCTACAGGACACTAAGTAGTAAGTAAATCAGTTTTATATTACAGTAGTTTAGTTTTTATTTATTTTGTAAATGCTGGAATTTGAGATTTTAATGTCGCACATATAAAAAAGTAAATAAAACCAATGCTACAACACTTTTTGTCTATTTATATATGTATTTCCCACATGCAAATTTCTATTTTCATATTATAATACTTTTAGCACTGGGTTTCCTTCTTAAAAAAATATACCATTTATAAAAATGTTATTAAAATATAATGTTTTTATCGGATTATAAAATTCTCTGTCCAGTTGTCCTTTCCTTGGTTTTAGATGTATTAGTATGAGCTTTATATTACAACAAGAACGTAGCCAGGAAATTTTGGGGGTTCCAGACAACTGATTTTTCCCAAAGTGGACAGAAAGTAAGGCCCCATTTTTTTCCTTAAAAAGTTCCTGACCTGTTTCTTTGTTGAGAACGATCTTTCATCAGTATGTGTCAGTAATACTGAATTATTTAAATAATGATGGTTTACTAAAAAAGTAATCAAAACAATTGAAAATTTGGGGGGGTCCCGGACCCCTTGGACTCCTTTCCTGGCTACATCCTTGTATCACAAACTTACAATTGTAGGGTTATAGGGTTTGGACCTTAAGCGGATGATTGTGTGTGTGTGCGTGTGCATTCGTGTATGCATGTGTGCGTGTGTCGCAAGTCACAAAATCTGTATTCAATAAAATATTGCAGAATCAGTTTACAGGCTCCATGCACAGTGTGTGCAGGCAAAAAATATACAATTTTATAAATACAATGACTTGATTTCTAGCAGTCTTGTGAAAGTCTATGTTCACATTCCATAAATTTAATATTAAATGGAAATTTCCTGATAAAAATTTTTAATAACAAATTTAGCTTAAAATTTTTTTACTTATAAAAATACATTTTAAGACTACAAAATTCTACAACTGTAAATATCCTGCTTTTAGTTTCTCACCAATTGTAGCACTGTTTATATTTCTCAAAGAAATGAATCGTTTTCGTGCTTATATACTATACAGCTAACTCTCTGTAGATACATTTAACAACCCATACAAATATGTTTATATTGACTAATTTATAACGGTTTTTCAACTTTTTGCAATATACCTATACAATAATACCTATGGAATTGCCCATGAACCCCAGAATCTCGACATTTGCAGTTAGTTATATAAAGGTTGTCTGTAAGGTTGCCCAGATTGAAGTGACACATCGGTTTTTGCTGTGCCCAGTGTGGGTTAACTGGAAGGTATAAACCAGCCAGAAGTGAACCCTCCTGGGTTGTAGAGTTGTAGTTACTTTTGTTTAGGCCCTTATTATGGTGTCTAAACATACATATCACAAAGTTTTAATGCATTTTTATGTTACAAACAAAATTTTAAATAAAAACAAAACCCAAGCCTAGCTGGGAGCATCCAAAAGCATTCTAGCTCAAAGATCAAGAAATACAATGCCTATTGCTACAGACAGAAAAGAGGACACAGATTGTGCCTTTTGGCATACTTACCTTTCGTCCATAATGAGTTAAATGCATATAATTCCTTTTGGGGAATCGATTTAAATTCTTGTTTCCTTTGTTCCTTTTGATCAAAAAAGTCCTTTTTTCATCTGTGAAAAAGATGAGCAGTGCAGTATTTACTTGTTCATTGTGGTAAAGGTATATTATATATCACAATTCAAATCAGAGATTAATTTCTCCTTCAGCTATTTTCTGTAGATTTGATTTATTTCTTTTGACGGTCACCTTTATTTAAAACTTGATTTAAACATTAAAAGATGTTTGAAATAAATCCTACTTCATTACCTACAGATACAGCAATCACACAATGCATCTTACAGACATGCTTTTTAATCTGGATTTTTCAAATATCAATCCATGATTTTTCAGAAGATGATAAGGTATGGAAATTATTTTCCTTTAGATAGTATTGTTAACAGATTTTGACAGTTTCCCGCCCATATCAATGAAATATTGTTGAACAGCAAGTTCATCTATTATTACGACAATTATATGATTTGGAGCATCACTTCCACTTAAAAAGAAAGTTACATTAGTACCTAATAAAACCTATACCTAGAAACTTTAAAGATTCTGAGTTATTTCAAAAAAGTGCCTGTCAGGAAAGACTCTAAAGCCAAACTCGTATTAATTGAATTTGGTCTTGCACTACATATATATCTTTCAAAACATTAAAAAAATATTCTAATCGGTAAGGAGTACCCGTAAGTTCTTTATCGTAGTTTTTTGACATGAACAGAATATTTCCTGTAGGAACTGTTACAATTTAGGTTTAGCCGCAAGTAAGTATGGTCTCTAAAAACATGGATTTTGACCAGGAGTACTATATGATCTGAGGCATATTTCGAGTATAATACTAGAGTTTAGTCTTTTTCAATCAAAAGTGAATGAATGAATGAAAAATGCCTTTATTTAAGAGGCAGAGTTAGGGCTATAAAGCCTTCTCTACCGCTCAACCTCATATTGTATACAGTAATTTTACAATAGTTTCATATTATTGTTTGATAAATTATTAACTTATTTTTTAAATAGAAAATAAAAAAAACTAACCTAAACAGTATGAAATGAACTGGGTAGGGTACGATAAGCGGATCCGGTTTTTTATATCGAAATTGGCAAAGGATATTACTTAATCATAATCATCGATATAAAATCGATACTGATTAATTATTTTGAATAATTAACTTAAATAATCTACTGTATATCAACAGCTGTAAACACTTTCAAATAATAAACGTAAGGTAACATTACAAATTTACATAAGTAACATTTTATTATTAAAAATGGCAGTCAATTTTAGAAAACTACACGACATTGCTTTGAAAGATGATAAAACATGTTTTTCGTGGCTTCAACATGTTGGACCGAAAAAGCCCATTATGCGAAATTTGTGGGAAAGAAACAACTGTAACTGTAAGAGGAGCAAATATTCAGTTTTCCTAATTTTGGTTATAATAATTTGTTTGATCACTATAAATATTAAATTCATATTTTAATTTAAAACGTGATTGTTATTGAGGACTATAGATGGTTTTTATATCGATTGATAGTATAGGATTTGAGATGTGAATATTAGGTATCGATGATTACATTCTTCGATATAAAAAACCGGGTCCGCTTATCGTACCCTACCCAATGAACTTAAAGTAAAAATCTATATATTGAAATTAATTCAATACTTTAAAATTGGAAAGAAAAACTTTACACATAATATGACAAATAAAAGAAATTTCAAAATGAAGAGCAAGAAGCAAAGAAACATTCAATCACTCTAACACACTGATTGACCACATGACCGCAACAAGCAGCAACACCCACCCCTACAGGCCCCCCAGCAGCAAGCCCCTAACCCCCGCCCCAACTAATAAACGATGATTTTGAATTCCCTAACTTAAAATACACTTGGTAAATTTTTATAGAGTCCAGATTTAGTCTCAATTTTCATGGGAAGCAGTGCATGCACCCTTGAAGACTTTTCCATCTGAAGATTGTCTAAATTATACTACCTGAATAAAACATCCCTTTTTGGTAAAGTCATAAAGGAAGAAGTGAGAGTACATATTCTTCTAAGCTATATGAAATCCTATATACTATACAGCCGCATGTGTAACTCAAACTCACTCACTGACTGTGTGTAGATACATATTCTAAATACTTCTAGAAATGCTAGAAACTTGAAATTCGGTACACGGGTACCATTTGCCGTATGACCCACAGGAAAAGTCTGAAAACCGGACAATTTTAACTTTTAAAACTCTCCAAAAAATTCGAGAAAATTCGCACATTTTTCACCCTTACTGGCCTTTTTGTTAAGCCCGATAGTGGGCGAACCGTTGGAGCTAGCTCGGATATAGTTATTTTGTCAATTAGAAAATTGAGCGATCTACAAATAATGTCCATTGGATGTTTCCCATATATTTGACGTTTAACCCTTAAACGCTCTTAAAGTAGCATTAATAGATAGGAACAGAGAGATTTCAGAATACCAAACATTTCGAAGGTATACAAGTGACGATTTAATATTCACATTGGTCCAAATTTGTTTTATGCAATATTAGTACATACAGGCAGTGTTACTACTGCAGTAGTAGATAGGGACAGAGGACGTTAAACCTCATGTCCGAATTTAACTAATCACCAAATCCCTCTTACCCCTGAACTTATTAAAACCCCACTTTGGGTCTGGGGCCGTAGCCCCAAGCGAGCCGAAGGTGAATCCTAATAATATACATATGGTTAGGAAGTGAAAATGAAAATCTCTTAGTAATAAAATGAATATTACAGCATAATAGGATCAAATTTAATATTTGACATTATTTATACTTGTACTGGTACCTTTTTTTATTTTTGGTGTGTTCTATTTCGGGAATAGATGGCGTAAAGTGAGATCTGTGATCCTGTTAGGCTGGCTGAGGTGGATTTAGAGGTGTGGTGGATCGTTTGGGGATGGGGTGGCGTCGGGGAGGGCAAAGGGATGCGCGTGCAAGCTTGGCCTTGGCCTATTTCCCAAGTTGCACTTTGACTTTTCCTGGCCCGCTCCGGTCCGCCTTTTCGTTTCACCTGTCCCCTGCTCGACTTTTCGGTTTCAAACACTTACTCCGTACCACTTGTTTTATGATCTTTTATGAATAAGGCAACTTTCAAAGAACATTGTAAACCATTATTTATTAAATGTAAGATTTTCGACTGTGATAAACTTGTATATTTATGTATGTTTATTGCATATGAAGAAGGATTTTAATTTAGGTTTAGTTGTACATAGATCTGATGTACATAATCACAATACCAGACATCAACTTCGGTTAGATTTGCCATACAGTAGGCTAAGGAAATGTCAAAATAGATTTTACATTGTAAGTCTGAAAATATTTAACGAGTTGCACAATGATAGTAAACTCTTTGATTTGAAGCTATTAAGTTAAAATGTTACAATTGGTTAAGCTTAAATCCTTTTTGTGATTTAAATGAACTTTGTAGCCTTAGATCTGTACATTTGTAAATTTTATCTTTGTTAACTTCGTAAATGTTAAAATATTTATAACTTTTTGTAAATGTTTTAATTTTTAATCAAACTACTGTACTGTTTTGTATCTCATCGATATGTATGTTGATGTCCATTGTCCATAGACGTAGTCTATTGCATGTATATGTTTGCTTACAGACAATACGGTTTATGATTTATGATTTATTTATTAACTATTCAATAATATTTTAAGTAGTGACTGCCAGCTTGATAGTAATTATATTCACGTATTTTAAACTGATTCCCGTGCAAGCGAAAATGTTCCTTTGTTTGATTATGCATCTTATTAATTCTGATGAGACAGTTGAATAATGGCTATTACGATAAGTACAGAAGAAAATAATAGAGCCAGTGACAATTCTGCTCCAACCAATATACTCATTATGTCACTGGCATCATTATTAATTTTGCTTCAATGTTTCAGCAAAATTAATATTTTAGAATATTTTGGTGTTTCAAATATCCCCATGATTGATTTGAGGGGCACAATGACGAGTCTGATGTAATAACTACGCTGTACGTTAATCGTGACCCTAATTACCTCCACCAATACTGTACGCGGTGTGCTACAAATATAATGACGGATAATTCGTTGCAGTTCGATCATGGGCAGTGGCGTGTTGTCATGTACACGCAAGATGCAAAATGAAAGGGCGTGAGTGGGGATGACGAAGGGCCGAGTCAAAGGGCGAACGCGAATTGGGTCAAGGTCGCGCCCTGCGCTCTGCCCTCAGACAGCCATGTATTTCATTCCCGCCGAAAATCTATTTCAGTCCTGTATTTTGAACACTATCATTTACGCTGCGTTGTCAAGAAATCGTAATTAGGATTGGAACGCATTATTTTAGATATTACTTAAATAATTGTTTTGCAATATAGCCTACTGAAGTAACCTTAAAATATAATAATTTCGAAATTAGTAACAACGTAAGTTGTATTATTTAGTTTGTCAATATTGGAACGAATATGTCTCAAAAATTGGCATTTGAATAGCACAAACAATGAAATTGTTACTCTTAGCCTACCCCTTAAGGAAATATCATGTTTGATAAAATTCAAATAATAAACCAGGAAAATAAAGTAAAATATAAAAGTGATGTTGAACTACACAGGGTGTTCACAAAAGGGTGTCACACACTTCTATGGCTGATAGTATTAATCATTTCGAGAAAAAAATGTCCTATATATAGTCGTCATTTGGTATATTTTTTTTAAAATGATTAATATCTCTAGATCTATTTAAGCTAAAGAAACAAAATTTGTCATACAGGTTTGAATGACAAATAAAATCCAGAAAATAATCTAAAAAATTCAAAATGGTGGTTAGCGGCTAAACAACACATTCTCGACCTATATTTATAGGACATTCTTTGCTTGAAATGATGAATACTATCATCCACAGAGGTTTGTGACACTCTTTTTTGAACACTCTGTACATATTTAATAAAAACTGGCAATGCACAATGCTTTACTTGTGATAATTTTGCTAACGTTGTTTATTTTAAAAATCAACGCCCTTTTCCACAACCAGAGAAAAACAAAGTAGCAAATTCAAAATGGCATCGAATTTGTAAAACATTTACTAATACAACTGCAAAATATTTAAGTTGAGCTAACATTTTTAGGCACGCAATTTAACAAAAGTAGGCTATAAAAAAAACGTCTTCCAAAGTCTGCTTATTCAACACTTGATTAAATACCACTCTGAATACTTAGTTTTACAAAGTAACTCACGTTTATTACATTTTTACGTGGTAATTTTTCTTTCCCTTCAACGTGGCTGGCAAAAAAATCGAAGAAAAAACGTATAATTTGATCTTTTACTTAGTAAGTACAAGGAGTAATGTTTATAAACCATTCGCGTGATCTAAAATATTGAGGTTATGTTTTCCAGTAGAGTGAGTTACTCAACAACTCCAGTCGTGTTTGACATAGCATAACCACAGAAAATACAGAGCATAGAAGTCTACTGTAACAGTGGCTACAGCGCAGTTCAACGGACAAACATATGAACTAGTATTGGCGGGAAGTAGAGCTTCTCTAGTGAGTTAGTCTCAGTGATAGACCTGAGTTTGGGTTACCTTTCCTCACAACTCTTATGGGATAATAGGTAAATAGTGTTGTAAAATTCAAGCAATTAATCATAACCTAAAAATATTAAAGTCATACACGAATTTAAAACTGTTTATTTATTCTATATTTTTATCATATCTGTTGATTTGGCATAATTTTGCAAATAAATAGCTTACTTAAAGACAATGACAGTTTTATTAACAGTTAGTTTTAGATTCTAATATTAATAATTTACATCTTGGTTTATAAAATCAGTATTTTTCGCATGTCTAAAGCTTGTCTTGAAGTTCCAGCCTCCTCTTTTTACATGGTTTTCGTACGAATCGAAATATAATCGTTTATTTGTTTTAGACCTGTTATCTGTTTGTGTTGGAGGATAACCTTTTTCTCTGTTTACACAAGTGAAACTATGGATGCCCAACATAAAGCCCGTCCTCCTAAAGATTAATAAAAAGCCGTTAATTGTAAAAGCCTTATCACCTTTAATTCACTGACAAACGATAAACGGATTTTCGAGTTGTTGGGTTTTATTCTTTCCCTGAGTTGGTAAAACAATGTAGGAGTATTATTTATCACTTGCTTGAAACCAGAATCAATAATAGTAAATCGATGGATAATTCAGTCCAGTATTTTTACACATATCATTCAGTTTTAGCTCACAAATTCTTCCTTCCCCTTAACAGATCGGAAAACATTGTTTATTTTTGGCACTATGGCTCATCAAATGTTATTTACTTGGGTTTTAAGACTCCTCTATGAAATTTATCAGCGATTTTGACGTCTATGTATGAATTAAAATCTTATTTTTTTCTCTTATACTCTATGTTATTATCCTTCACTCCCAAGAAAGGACTTCAATGTGCATCTAATGCCAGAAACAATACAAAATCGTTCTTCATAAATTCTTTACCAATCCCATTTGTTTGGCTAAAAAAATAATTCATACTTGTTTCAGGCCGTAGTAATTTCTTTTAAAAAGAGTATGGTGAATCATTTACAATATTAGTATTTTTTGTATAGAACAAAGGAAAGGGAATAAATATTGGGAGGGAGTTCATTCTCATTTCGAGTGTGAGATTTTTTTATGAAGTACGTTTTCAGAAATTAACATGTGGTCGCACACGGTATAAAAGCGCATTGTTGCTTATTTCGGTGTTTGACCACGTATTTTGTTGTTACGATTACTTTGGCAATCATCTAAAAATGAAAATGGATTACAATTTTTTTTGTGTAATTTAGAATACAGTTATGTACTTTTTGACACAATCATTTCCCATAGTATCCAATGAAAAGATTTGATTATTAGGTGCCATTCACTCGAATGCACATAATGAGCAACTAATAGGCACAGTTTTATATCTCATTTTCGAATTTTTCGACGATTTCAACGTAAAGTATTGAGTTGGAAATAATTCCTACCGTATGCTAATAAAAATGTGATTTCAAATCGTAATAGAAGGAAGAAAACGTTATTGTTCTTAGATAGTTTGTCAAATGTTATACTTAATTTATACTTATTCGTAATATGTTTGGGAGACGTAAACATTTAGATAATATATCACTTCAATAAATATTTGAGTTTTTTATACGACTTTTTATAAAATAGGCAGTTTATTTAAACATTTACATTTGATGCATACAACACGTATACTGCAGTTGTATATTATAGCTTGTAGTATGCATTGAGTGTATAGGAGTTAAATTCCTCTCCAATCATTGTCATTATGGTATGTGGAAAAATATTAGTTTGATATTTTAGTAATAGTTTTTATTCAAAATATAAAATATGATAACACTATTAGCTCGATTCGTTTAAATAATAATAAAGATGAGTGGTTGTACGCTAATTTTGAAATTTTTGAAGAACAATAATTAAAATATAAAGAAAGCGTTGCACAGAAGGTTTCAAGCTCAGGACTTTAAATTGATTCAATCCTGAAAGTTTGCTGTTCACCGCCATATTTTTCAATCTGGCGAATTGTATTAGAGCAGGGTTTATATTTGATTTGGTACTTAGGGCGATTTACAGGTTGAAGCTTAAGAAGAGAAAACACTGGAAATTATATACAGACGAAATTTCGACAAATAAATTGGTCTAAGGGCAAAATGGGTGTGACGCACTTTAAGTAAAAACACTATAGATATTTTCTTCTTGAAGACACTATATTTTTAAATACAGTTAACACTTCAAGTATGTAGAGTGAGGAGATTCAGTCGCTGAAAAAGGCTTACATACTTCAGGGTGACCGTACGCAAATTCCTAAAAGGAAAACTGTTGGGGTTGAAAAAGGAAGACATTAAAGCAATAATGAGGACAGTATTAAACATTCTTAAAAACTTTGTGAAACACATTTATTTGCACATTATTAATAAACGTATATTATAAAGTAGTACTGTATTGCTTGTAATGAAAAAACTCAAATTGGATTTATTTGACATATAAATATAAAAATAAAACGATTTCATATTATTACCGCGTGTATTGATGGATAAAAATATTATTTGAGGCTATTAATTTGTACGTGGCATAAAATTAAATTAATTATTGTTAGAATTTGTATTTTACAGCATTATAACTAATTTGAATGATCTTAAAAAAGTTTCTTTTTAATATTTGGAATTAATTCTTTTTATTGATTTAGTGCATTATTATTGGTCGGTTATACTAACAGACAAATACAAGGAAGCATCAATATAACAGAAAAATATATAATGTATTATGACAAAATTACAACAATACAATAATTTAATTTATGTATCTATCATTCATACATAAATAGAAATTCAAGGGGTAGTAGCGCCAGTGCAGCTGAGCGGATAGAAGCAACAGCGAGTCAGTGACACTATAGACAACACTCAACATACAACTGAATCTAACAGCAGTTTCATATGCCATAGCCATGTGTGCCTATCTTCGGGACTTCGGAAATCGGAAGAATTTTAACGTGATTCTACTATATTTGAATACTTAAGCATTCGCCAAAAAGCCGGACATTTTACACAAATTTCAAAAGCCGGGAGAACAGGAGGACATGTCCCCCTAGAGCCGAACGTCTGGTCACCCTGCTTGCAGTGAGCACGATAACCTGATCCTGATGATGTGAACAATCCTCTTTTGGAGTCTAAATACTTCTAAAATTTCACTAGACGACCCCCAGAACCCAATAGCACACTTTAACCTTATGTACACATAAGCATAGTATATTTTATATATAGTTTCTTTACCAACTGAAAGTGTAAATACATGTAGTGTAAACTTGATAGTGAATGACTGTTAGTTTAAATACAAAAATTGTAAATTTGATTATGCATGTTTCATAGACAACTAGTGCTCCTGAACACGTCCTATGCGATGCATTTGAAGCTTATATTGGTAAATCATAAATCGGGTTTGAATAAATTTGATTGAAACTTGAAACCCAGTTGAAGAGTAAGTTATCTATCTAAGGGTGTGTGAAACCGTACATGCATATTAAACATTAGTTAAAACTCGTTAAAAATATCATAGTCTGGATATTATCAAAGATAGTCAACTTTAACAAGAAAACATTATTTTTAGCAAGTTTAGCCTTTTTAACAAGCATCTTTTTAAAGTTTAGCAATCATAGATAAGAACTATAAAGATTTATGAGAAATTTGAACCTAAGGATACTCTTTGTTTGAAGTTTATTTTTGACGTTGAAAGGATTGTGAAGGAAACATGATTTTTCCGGACATTTGCCATCGTTCAGTGTAACAAAAAATATCAGTAACACTACGTTTCGAGGTCTGCAATCTGATCTGTTCTTTAGGTAAATAACTAACCTAATACATAATAACAAACTAGGTTAAAATAAACAAATCATGCCAAAGCGTAGTGATACGCCTGTCAGGAATCACAACCACCATGTTGTGTGCCAACTTCACTGTGTAATTTGTGACTATTCTGTGACACCCTTTCTCGTGTTTTGTGTTCTTTTATCCTTACGTTCAGTGCTTTTTTGTCTCGCCTATGTATTCCCTACTGCAACTACATTTTACACTGTAAACACAGTTTTTGGAATCCTGTGTGCCATTTTTTGGTTTTATTTTTACGAGACTTTGTTTAATAGTATTGTGTGTTTTAAACGCAGTTCTAATATTTACTTTCTACCTACTCTTCTAATTTTCTCCGATAATCCCGGCACATAAGGGACTGACATAAACGCAAATTTTCGTAGTACAATAATCTATCTACGAGTATCCGGAACCAACATTTTTAGTGGTCTCTGGAAACTTAGGACCACTGTTTGATAGCCTGTGAAAGCTCCGGCTTTCAGTAGCACTATGCCTCTATCTGTAAAAGGCCCATGCCTTTGGGATCATTCAGTCTCTGGCACCTCTAGTCTCAAACTTGTAGAACGTTGCTAATGTTGGTTGCATAAATATGTACTCCAGGCTTGTTGTTTATACAACCATTTGTTAACTGGTGCTTTGCTTCCTAACGCCATTTATAGCGTTATCTCGTGGTTTTATAACACGTTCATGCCCATTTTGGTTTAAGGTTCATCGTACAACAAGGCGTCTGGAGTAGTTGTGTAAAAACAAACTTAGTTTTGAGGCTCCACCTTTTCTATACTATTGACTCCAAAATCCTCGAACCTGCCTTGCAATTTACTTGCATAGCACCCATGTCGATGTTCATAATAGTTCAATCACTTGCAGCTGTGTTGGTAATCCTCCATTGGTTTATTCTAACAGAGTAAACGTTTTAAAGAACGTGAATGAATCGTTTATCACACAATTGTGTCCAAACTAGTGGCCGAAGCTAGTTTTGTTATGCCTGTCGTATTCCTATTTCTCAAATACCATAAGCCATGGCAGCAATACCGCACTGACAATATGTGTCCTACGGTGGCGTACTTTGCTCCGTTTACGATAAGACAATGGTGACAAAGCGTCCCAAATGCTATCCCTCACCACAACGCAGTTCTGTCACAACGCCGTAAATTGGGGTTAGAGACCGCCGACTTTCAGCGTTAGCCTGCTATTTCTACAACGCGCCGGGATATCTTCAACACATCTAATGTGAACTTTATACATTTTTACATTTTGCTTTATAATTTTATCACATTTGAAGTACGCAATCCTCCTTTTTTGCATTTAAAGGAAGTAGACTATCATTTAAGAACGTACCTTTATAATAGTAGTTAAGCTACCAAATGAAATTTTATTTAGTGAATCTTTCCACCCAGATGGAGTTGCAACTCTTCGAAATCTTTTAACAAAACTCTATACTTTTGTTTTAATTGACGAGATTTTGCACGGTCGTCTTTCCTCTTCCTAGTTACCGCGATGATCCCCGGTTATATTTTGGCGTCACATACAATGTCTTACATAAAAAAGAAATATTTTTTGTTTTTCACTCTACAGTTGTACACGACATTTGTTTCAAATACAGGACCACATGAATAAGGGTATGTCCGTAAAACCTTAATGAACGTTAACACTTTCGCTTTTTCAACTATGCATAATGTATATAAAAGTATTGTGAACCCCAAAATTTGAATTTGGGATTTAGAACAAGTATCCGTTTTACAGTATAAACCTGCAAACATAGGAAAAACGATTTCACGAAAATTTAAGCAACAATTTATTGTAGCTAAACGAACCGGGTTTGGCAAATTTAAACAGACGGAATAGGTTACAAATTTTAGTGAGTTATTACTTTTCGTCATAGAGATTCGAGCTCGATAGCAAAGTGAAGGCAAGAATAAGGTGTTAGATCACGAGGGGTCGTGGTGGGTAAAAAACTTAAAAACCCCGTAGTACCGTACCCAGAGAAAGGAAGAAGCAGAAGGCTGAAACGGAAAAGTACGACACAGAGATTAGGATACCGAAAGTCTGTAGCAGTAAAATGCAATCCTAGGTAGTCTGGAGAAAGTATGCAGAAAAAATTATCGAGACCCAGAAGTTAAAAGACAGAGGAGCCTATATAACTAAAATCTTACGTATTGTACACCTAGATATAACTAGGAATACAGAGCCGTTGTGATAATATGCATAGAGCAACCACAAGAAGAACACAGAGAATGGGAGGAAGACTCAGGAGAGAGATGTCCAAAGAAAGTGAGACAAAGTTCTAGATACTATCTAAAACTAGATAAACAAATGTCGCTAGGATGCGGTTGGTGGTTAAATTATATAATTCTTAGAGAATACAAAGAACGTGGGAGGCACTTGGTCTATATTATGAAACCTAACACCTTGTAGTAACCAACACCGTCTATGTTGCTATCGGACACTTTAATCTCATCATAGGAGAGTGAAGTTATCATGCAAGCCATGATTCAGATCTAAGGTAAAGAGTCTACTGTAACAGGCCTAGAATATTGGACCAAAGGAGGCAGTGAGGTAAGGGGAAGAAGATTGCCGCGCTTGCCGTTACCGTGGCGATTGATTTCATTAGTAAAGTAAAGTAAAGATGTCTATTTAACCAGGCAAAGTTAGGGCTAACAAGCCTTCTATAACACTCTCTGGACCAAGGGTTTAAAGGTGATTTACGAACCACCACCAACGGCCGGGCAGGCGGGCTTATTGCAAGGACAGGCTCGCTCAGCGGTCACCCGTCCAAGCAGCAGCCACGCTAGACGTTGCTTGATCCGGTTATCTTGCAATAACCATTGTACCCGTTACACTACCCCATTGGCAATTAGCGGGTAGTAATAAGTTACTCTAGAAATAAGAACCCGCACAGTTAATTGTGTTTGTTGTTTGTATGGGTAGTTATGTTTTATGTAGAAGTATTTTCAGGAATTATAGTAGGATTACAAACAGAGGTTCTAATCTGGAAGGTGCATCGTAAGGTTTCAAAACGGCAAGGGTGCATAATTTCGATAAGTATACAATAATTGGCTGATCATCAGCGAAGCGTATTACTTGAGATACTAAAAATGTCATTTCTGTCTTTCTGTGATTGCATAACGAACTGCCTTTTAGACTTGGAATTTTACATATCAATAATATTATAAATGCGAAAGTACCTGTGTTTGTTTGTTTTGTTTTTTACGCGTTAACTATTCAACCGATTGTATTGAAATTTTATACGGACATTTTTACGGTCTCTAAGATGAATATATTAGGTCTGTTCCTATTTCGAAAAAGCCAACAAGACAAACTCAACATTGGCGTCGGAAATATAATTCACTCGAATGAACCTACGAAATTGCGTGAGGAGCCGCGGGTAACTGCTAGCAGTGCAGACATAAAAGACAACATAGTCAAACTTCTACTATACTTTTAAAGGCTGTTATGAAACCTATTTTAGTTGTATTTTGATAGAAGTAGGCTCCTCGGAGCTGTGTATAATATATTGTATATATCTGATGTCTGTGTATATATCTATGTTTTTTTTCTTGATCTGAAAAAAGACATAATCAACTATGGAACAAAAATACTACAACCGGAGTAAGATATAATGGTCAAAGTATACACTGTGGCAGATTCTCTTGATCGTGGAACAAGGCTAACTCAACATTAGCGCCGGAAATATAATTCACTCGAATCAGCAGTGCTCATACGCATATAGAACCTACGAAATTGCGTGAGAAGCCGCGGGTAACTGCTAGTACATTTATAATCTATAGACGGTCCAGAGATGTCGTTATGTGTGGCAGACGAAGATTTTTTCTGTACGTTACAAATACTCGTACATTTTACTATAAAAACCTCATTACCGTACGTGTACGCTGCTCTATTCCTAGCCCACATATTATTTGCAGCCTTGAATTTATATGTTAAATCTGAAAATGAGGATTTCAAACGCTTTTTTCGAAATTTCAAAAAGGATTACCGCAAAGCCATAAGAAACGCCAAGGCACGAGGACGTTGAAAAACCAACTAAAACAAATCCGATAATCTTTCAAAAAGCGCCCTGGAATTATAATTAACCTAAACACAAAAACAACAAAACACTTCAAAATTTTCAATTCCGAAAACTTAAAATTAATAATAATAAAATTATTGATGATCCATTAAAAGTGGCAATTGCGTTTAATGATTTCTTTTCAACTATTGCTGGAACAGACAGTTCTTTGAATCAGAATATACCCTGCGGAGGGTTATTGACTAGATCGGCCTCGTCCATGTTCCTTCGTCCTGTGAGTGAGGTGGAGGTGGCCCGTATCATGCAGAATCTCAAACCTAAGAGGTCTTTTGATATTAATGGAAATGTCTGTGTGGTTAATCAAAAGTGCTTTAAGCATATTTTGACACCACTCACAAAATTAATCAATCTCTCGTTTGCACAGGGTGTCTTTCCGTCCGTACTGAATGATATCCACTGTGATTCCAGTTTACAAAAAAGATGATCCTTGCTCCTCTAGCAACTATCGTCCAATTTCTATCCTCCCAGTTCTTAGCAAAGTTTTTGAGAAAGCTTTCCTCAATCAGCTTGAAAAATTCCATGACCGCTTCGAAAAATTCTCTGTCCTGAACAGTTTCGGGTTTAGGAAAGACAAATCGACCATCGATGCCGTAACTGAACTTATTCATAATGTTTGTCGATGGCCTGGAGAAAAGAAAACGTGTTATGAGCATATTTTCTCGACCTCTCCAAAGCCTTTGACTGTGTGCATCATGCGACACTGCTGCACCAGTTATGGACTAGTGGTATTAGGGGTTTTGCCGTACGATTGGCTCTCGTCGTATCTTAAAGATAGAGAACAATGCGTACGGATTGCGAATGCTCTGTCTAATAGGATCAAAATGCCCTATGGTGTCCCTCAGGGATCATATTAGGGCCAGTTCTCTTCCTTATTTATGTCAACAAGTTGAATACATCAATCCAGAATGGAAAGGTGATTCAATATGCTGATGACACGACTCTCTGTATTAAATCGAAATATAAACTGATCTTGAAGTGAAATCATTTATCGATTTTAAAATTCATGCATCGAACATTTCTCAAGACTCAATCTGAAAACAAACAGCTCAAAATCAAACTCAATAAATTTTTGCCTTCGGCATCGACAAGAACAGGAGTATCGTCCCGCAGTAATGATGGACGATGTTCTCTTGGAAGAGGCCGAATCCGTTAAGTTCCTTGGAATGTACCTTGATCGAGGACTGACATGGGACTTTCACATTGACAGCATCTGCTCCAAGGTTGCTTCTGGCATTTATGTTTTGCGTTAACCTTGCAAAATTCTGTTCTATTGATGTATTAAAAAACTGCCTACTTTTGGCCTGATACATCCATATTTGTCTTACGGCTTAAGATTGTGGGGCAGCTGTTCTAAATACAAATTCGAAAGAGTATTTAGAGCTCAAAAGAAAGCTATCAGAATTATTTACAAATTGAAATTTCATGAACGTCGTGCAAAGATGCCTTCAGAGAGCTTGGATTGTTAACTTTACCCTGTCTCTATATTCTCGACGTCGTTCTATACTGTCGACTTAAATGCGAGTTGATCCAAGGCAGTGACGTCCACCAATACGAGACAAGAGGCAGGGACAACTTTCGGATTGTTCAACATAGGAACGAGTGCATTTAAACACTTGCCGTCCCAAGTTGGTGTGAAACTGATAAACAAGCTGCCTGAGGGAATAAAACATCTCAACTGATTCTAAACTATTCAAATCTCGATTAAAACACCTCCTGGTGTCAAAGGCGTTTTACTCCGTTGAAGAGTTCATGTTGAGTTGCTGGGATTAAAATTATGAAAACTATTGAAAAACACGAATAAAAATACAGTAAACCCCCAGTTCTGTTATACAATTAAATAGCAATAACTGCAATGGAACTGTATATTATTATGAATGTACTTGACGCATGCATGCAATGTAATAATTGTTTGACGCAATAAAGGTTATTATTATTATTATTATTATATTTAGCCTAGATCATTCTAGTCAACTTATCCCATTTAATCAGCTAATATATTTGTATTGAATTTGTCCATCTAAATTTATATAAAATTTTTTAGTCAACATTAGCGTCAGAAATATAATTCACTCGAATCAGCAGTACACATACAGATACAGAACCTACGAAATTGCGTGAGAAGCGGCGGGTAACTGCTAGTCCATTTATAATCTCACTCCCCAGAGATTTAAAAAATTTAGTGTTCAAAAAACGTAATTAAAAAAACACATTTATGATTGAGTAGTTTTAATTATCTCAATTCTGTAATGATCCAATATTGTGAGCTTCGAATAAAGAAATATGCGAGCTATAAAAAATAGACGTGCCATCTTCTCTATATAATTAACCTTAAAACTACTAATGCATCTTCTTTCTTTGATATTGTAAGATGACAGTGTACAATTGTTGTTATTTTAATGTATATTACCTGCAATGTCGAGTCAAGATGCTGACGCCGCGGTGTGTGAGTCAGCATCAACGTGAAAGGAAGCCATTTAAAAGTTTTATTAAGTGATTAAGTTCGTAGGCAAAATTCCAAAGAACATTGGAAACCATTAAGGCCACCGCCCAGATCATTTTAGTTCATTATTTTGGTAGAAACACGGCAAGTATTATTTTTATTTTACATCAAAAAGTGGCGCTTGTAGGTTTTATTTGCCATAAGCAAACTTTGCAATACAATTTTTTAGTAGAAGGAATATTTTAAAACTGTATAAATACGATTTAAAATGTATCGGTAAATTTCTACATTGCTGACAGTACAGAGGTATATTAATTCAATGAATGAACACTGAGTAGATCGTTTAAATTAATACTCTGTTATTATTGAATATTAAGGCAATTTCTGTTTCAATTCAGTCCGAGAGGTTACGCCCCAGTCGGAGCACACTTTCTTGTATTTCTGGGATCGGTGTGAAATTAAAGTCCTCCAATTTTCCCTTTTGCATTTTTAACTACGCTCCGCCGACACGGTGTGGAATAAACGTAGACTTCTCCAGTAAAATAACGCAGCTCGGATATTCCTTGCGAGCTTCGATGTGTACAATATCTCGCTAGCTGGTTGTCTTCTATTGTACCACCAAGGTCAAAACTGGAGTCGTAAATTATAATTTTCATTTTCATTTTATCCCAATATTCATTATTTATCTATTGCATATTTTTACTTCTATGTTGGTAATATTATTTGTGTTTGTTGTATTTATCTATTTATGTATTATCGTTTATATTGTTACTAGCAGTTACCCGCGGTATTTCCGACGCCAATGTTTGAGTTTACCTCGTTGCACTGATAAAAATAATATACAGTGTAAATTTATGACCATTGTAATTTATTTCGGCCTTAGTATTTGTTTATTCATATTTGTTTTTGCCTTGTTGCCAGTCAAGAAAATATATACCATAGAAGGCTACTTCTGTCAAAAGACAACTAACATGGGTTTTATGACAGTCTTTAAATCTATGGTAAAAGTCAGATAGCAACTTTGCCTTTTTATCTAATACTTAATATTTGTTAAACGTGCATTAACGGTGATAATATTTACGTGAATGTTTCTTTATAAACAGAAAAATATTTTAAATATTTTAGAATATTTAAAGCTTAAATTGGTACGTTAGTTCAAACGCACAGTCCAGCTTACTTTTATCTAGCATAGTTCTTGCCGACTGCTGCAAAGGGAGTCTTCGGAGTCAAATTCTGACAATGTTTTCGCCATTTTATAGGTTAGGTTACTAAGTAAATTTTTAAGGTAGAGTACTTACCTAATCGCTGAAATCTAAAACTGAATGAATACAAATGGTTACTCCTTACAGAATTTACACACTATAAATGTAAACAAATTGAAAAATTGTGGTTAAATTATGAAACGTACGATTATGCTGTCATAAAGCATTGTTTACAAAGAACAGTTGATTACATTTGACAGGCTATTTAAATTAATATTTTACAACTTTAGAGATCAAGATGAGATTTTTCGCTGCGTTAATGACCAGTGGGGCACAGCCTGGAGGGCATTTAGAAATGACAATAGGCCTATATTCATTCCAAGGACCGTAAGAATATCATAAAATTTCAGTA
>NW_025776359.1:0-30648 GCF_021130785.1 Homalodisca vitripennis
CTTCTAGATCTATATATATATATATATATATATAAGTAAGATATGAATATGGGGTTTCTAGGGACACTTTTTGGGACAGACAGAAAATCACCAGAGCACGACAAAAACTGTTTTTTAAAGGACCAATAAACGAATCTGTTAAAATCTGCTAAACAGTATGGCGGTTCTGGACCACTTTTGGCGACAGCCCAAAAATCAATACCAAATACTGTTCAATACCACCATAAATATGTAAAAAAACAAGATAATAATATTGGGCGGTTCTGGGACCACCTTTTGGGGGACTAGCCCAAAAAATCAAATACAAATACTGTTTCACATACACCATAAATATGTAAAAAAAAACAAATTCACAATACAATTTTAGCTTAAATAAACTATGGTTAACTGTATTCAAGCAATTTTTCATGGACAGTATGGACAACATAAATTGTGGAATTTATAATACTCGAATGTTGAATTTAGAATATGTTGGGCATTACCGTTTTGAGCGAGAAATGATTGGTAGCACTGCGCGGGCACACAGGAGAACTTAGTTTTAAAAGATTTTTCTATAATAAATAGAACAATCTGAAAACATTTGACCAGAAATTGTGCTGATTTGGGTGTCAAGTTGTCACAATAAAATCACCACTTCTCCAAAATTTTAGTTTACAAAATTTTTGCTTCTTTTAAATATGGTGTAGCGGAAAAAGAATAGAGTGCCCATACTGCAAAAAAGGACATTTTTGAAACATTCACTATACTCGTCATTACAATTCGAAAAAATCATTTGAAGAAGTAAATTATAAAGAAAATTTTATAATAAAGAATTGAAATTATTTAAGACAATGCGGCTAAGGAGAATCAGATCGATGGTCACTGAGAATGATGTACAATATAGAAAAAATTGCGGCTGAATTAAAGAAAAAAAACTTTAAGGAAGATAAAAAAATACAGATCTCAATCTATTTTATTGATGGAAAAAATTCAATCAATCGCTTGAAATAATTGTCGTCATAGAAACTAAAAAACGATAAAAACTGAGTCTGAAATGATCGTAAGAAATTGATATAAACTTCTTAACGAAAAACCTGAAACACAATTATCATAGATTGCATGAAAGAAAAAGAAATGAGTAAAATGTTTAGTAGAAATAGTTTGTAATCCTCATTCTATTACAGTGGGTTTGTTTGTTGTGTGGCCCGGTGTTATTCTTTTCGTCAATAATCAAATACCATTTTAACAAATTTGAACGAACCTAATTTCATGTTCAATTTACCAAATATCTTTCTAATTTTGGCGCCCAGAAATTAAAAGTTTAATCGAAAAAATAAATTCTCAAAGAAACTCTAGTGAAAAAATAGTATAAGGATATCTCTCTTTTAAGAATGCCGGGAATACGAACGAACGAATTTAAGTTGACACGGTGAAAATGACACTAAAACTTGTCCCAATGTACCTTTATACTATTAAAAGCAGACGAGATTCTTTGATGGGTTTGGGGTAAACGACTTCTAATTTCTAAACAATTTAATAAAATTTAACACATCGTAGAAACCAGACAAATCATCTCCCAAATCGAGGTTCTGGGACTGGACATTTTCAAAACGCCTGTTGTAAACAAACTTGATTGTTGAGCCTTAAATAAATACGGAAATTAAATGAACGCAGGCGATCATATATCGATTTACCACAAGAGATAAAGTGTAAAGGAAAGCTGTGTGGTAAATTTCAAAAATGAAGATGGGGACTATTGCTTTTATTTGACTCACTATCCGGATGTGCAATTGAAAAATCAAAATTTCATCCTGAAAACGTAGTAAAACTAATATGGAAAAATTTGTAAAATGAACGAGATATTTTCAGGTTTTTTCGAGTTATCCAATGTGGCTTTGAAAAGGATATACAATTATTCGCATGAACGACGCAGGCTCCAATTCCAAGTTACAAAATATCCAAAAATGTCTATAAATATTCTATACTTATGATGAATAAAAATTATTATTGTGTCCCGTTACAAAATTTCAGAAAATTTTATGATTGCCGATGTGTAGAAAATCGATTTATTGTATGTTAAGCAAGAAGAATATAATATATTATATCTCATTATGTTTTGATAAACCGAATTTAAATAAAACACTTTCTGTGGGGGAGTTCTTCAGTTATCCAAGTCATAAGGAAAGAATAAATTTCTTTGTTAGAAGATGTTTTAAGGGCCATTTCTAAACAAATCTGGGAGGATTTTTAAACCAGAATCATTTAGAAAATTTGCAAACAACCCATTCGGTTTGGTGGACAGTTTAGTATAACGCCAATTCATGGCCGTTTCCAGTGTTCAAACAATACAACGATTTAACTAATTATCCAAAAGAAGTTTAACTCAATCTCCGTACGTTATTTATATGGATATTTTGTGAATAAGCATATTAGAAAAATATTCCGACATTGCAAGAACAATCCACAAAGGATCGATTACAAACCAAGATTCAGAAAATGCACATTCCTTACTGGTTTTACTCTATATTTGAGTTGTCATAAATGGCGGTGACAACATCGCATTGTACAAAACCTATATGTTCTACTAGAGCAAAATAAATGAAGAAGATTTGCCAAATGTTCCCGTGCCACAAATTTGTTTTGAAGGAGCTCTCATATATAAATATCAGAAAAAATACATAGCATAAAAAGTATAATTTCTAAGATACAAAAAAACCTATGAAAATTGACCGAAGAAAGAAGACTCATTAGCGTACACAAAATTCCAGTCTTTGTCATATTTGTTGAATGTGAGGGTTTCTGGATAATCAAATCAAGAAAAAAAGTACGAGATCATTGTCATTTAAACAGGTAGAAATTTATGAGGTTCAGCTCGATTTATATCTCTGTAAAACTTGAATCTCAATATTTCCTCAAAATATTCCTGTTTTCTGTCACAATATGAGTCTAGACTACGATTACTCATTTGTAACATTAAAAGGGAGTATGGGTCTACAACAATATGGAAATGTTGATTTTTACATCGCAAACACAGATGAAAAAACAATATATAGAATTATTCTGTTAAATATCTGGATCAAAATTTGGGGGGCTATGAGTTTGACCAATGATAAGCACTAGATAAGTTCATCCAAGTTTTTCATTCGTTAGATACGTTCAGAATTTATGGGCCTCGTCTATAGAACATAAGTTAGCTAAAATAATCTAAAGAAAGAATGGACTTCAATAATCCATACAAATCATTTTTATTACAAAGATGGGACTGAATGGAAGATAATTAGAAATGACAGCCAAATTGAAACGGACGACGAGTATTTTTTAAAATTCTATCTAGGAAAAGGAATAATTTTCTCCCTATGAAAATTTATCTGACTAGTATTGAAAAACTTGGATTACACAGAAGAATTGAGGAATTACAAGCATTCCTTCCTATTCCCTTTTGATCAGAACGAGGAAGACAATATCTGGAGAAAGATTGATCAACACTATCTTTAAATGTTTGGAACAAATTAAAAGACGAGAAAAATAATCTTGGATAATTACTCTTGATTTGTAACCCCAATATCCTAAAGAATGTTTTATTGGCTGTTGCTGAGATGATATTCGAAAAATTTCAGAATACATTTTGCCTTAAAATTGTTATAAACTCGATCCGGCACCACTATCTAATACAGCTCCCAGTACTCGCATGGGGAACGACAATGTTTTATAAAATTAACGAAAAATTGAGCTTCAGCTTAAATTAGTGATTATTAATATGTATTTGATGATCGATAAAAGGTATTTCGCGGAGGCATATTCTCAGTAGTATTATAACGATATGTGAAAGCAAATTAACTCAAATATATTCTAAAAGATTTTGATAAGACAAAGACCCGGATAAACTATTATACTCTATCTCGATTGCCTAATAACCTTTCATTGGGTATGGCCTCATGCTAAAAAATTATAAAAAATATTAGTTTTTTTACCCATACGGGCGTAATATCTCAAGGCTCGGTATGGATTCCTAAAAACGTTATACAAAACGAAGGCAGTGGCAGAATGAAAACAATTTGTAGAAACTCACTGGCGGACGAAGATTATGGCTATATTTCTCGAAGTCACGATCTTGGATATCCAACAAAATTTTACACGAAACATGCACAAGGTATTCTACCTCTTTGCTCCAGAACATTTTTAAAAAACAAAAACTTTTGCACAACACTCTACTGGATAAAAACTGTAATACGGCTTGTTCATTCAGAGAAAATTTTGAACGTTCTATTTGGAAACAAGGGGTCATGATTTTGAAAAAACATGTGAATAGAAGCTTATTGGCATTCGCGATCAGAAAGCCACTTTTATGACAAGGAGTACATTGATTTTAATACTAATATTGAGGAACCCAAAGTCTACAAGATGAACTTTGCAGCAGAGGATTCTTTATAAGCTGATGAACAAACTTCAGTTTTTGGGAAAAACAGCAGAGAGTTATGGAAAATGTGCGAAATAGATGGCGATTATCATATGAGCTTAGGAAATGAAGAATTTTGTCAATGGGAAAACAAGCTAAGGACAAAACATAATTTCAAAAATGGCTGTTAACATCTTTGGACGACAACTGTATAGCGAGTCACAATGTACAAACAAAAAAGGTTAACATTTAACAAGACCGATTTACATAGGTATTTTTAGTTCTCGACCTACTCAACAATTGCATAATGTTACGAGTTTTTTTTTTCATTTACAACAAATAATTAAAGAAATAGTTTGATCCAGATTTTGAATCTGTGTTACATGCGGATTACAGACAGTTATTTTCTAGGAATTGAAACGAGATCCTTTTTAAAAAAATTATTTAAAAGAAAATATTAGATGACTTTGATACAAGTTTGGATGTTATCCAAAAGATCATGAATTGTTTCACTACTAAAATTAAAATAAGAACGGTAATAGTGGAAATTCAAAAGATGACGTTAAATAGCCGAAGTTTTAGAAGAAATTTTGTGGTTTTTAAGGTTCTAGAGATGTTACTCGTACAAATATCTAGATAAAAAAACCCAGTTAGGTTGGTAAAAGGAATTAAGAGAGCAGCGTTGTAAATAAAACAATAAATATCGGAAAACTTGAAGACGAATGTTTGGTCTCTGAAGATAAAGAAGAATATTCTTAGGGAGATGACAGTCATCAAAAAGTTATTAAAACATGAGTTGTACACTGTTACCATAAACAAGCTGGCACTGGAACGCTAAAGATCGATAAGAGAATTGTCCTAGAAAAATAAGATCGATACAGTACCGGTGTATATGGCTATTAAAGGGCGAAACTTTAATAACCAGATATTTTTAGAAGGAGTTAAACAAAGGTTGGGAAACTTTGGTATATATAAATGGAATTATGATTTAATTGCACTGGTCACAAGTGTTTAAAAATGAAAAACGAAAAATATAGATTTCTAAGATTGTTCAAACTCAAAAAAACGGATTTGTTATAGGAATTGCATCAGGCCAAAATGTTCACAAATGTTAAGACAAATAAAGAGTAAATTTATAAAGAATCCTTATGAAAAACAAGTCAAAGGAAAGAATCCTAAGAATAAGGGAAGATAATCCGAGATTGAAGCTAGAGAAATTCATGGCACCAGTAACTGAAAAAAAGGTTTAAAAAGAGGAAAAATTATAACTTTCAGGAATTGACGATTTTATGGGCAGCAGATTTAAGTCCTACTAATGTCTAATTATTCAGATCAAAATGATGGATTTAAGTATATGTTAAAATGGTTATTGATTACTTTCTCAAATTATCGCGTTGCGTCAAGAGCTATTCAAAAGAAAAACGGCAAGGATGTTTCAAAAAGCTTTCGAAAGATATAGTTAAAAAGATGCCATAAGGATCAACATACACCAAACCTTTTCCTAACCTACTTCATAACAGATAAGGGTTTAGAGTTTAATAAAAATAGAAAGAATTTAACGTGTTTTTGAGGAAAAATACAACATTTAAGATTTATACATACTGAAAACGAAAGGAGAATATCAAGTATTGTAGAGAGATATAAAACAGAACTCAAAATGAGGAGAATGAAAGTAATTTTTGATGATTAATAATAAACTTTAAATGGATCGATATTCTTCAAAAAATTCGTAAATAAAAAATTATAACGGATACAGTTCACAGCACAATCAAAATGAAACCGAAAGACGTTAGATAAGGATGCAGACAAAGGAGTTATTTGAGAGACCGTTTTCAAGTATGTTTCCACCTGAAATTCACACGAAAAACTAAATTTAAAGTCAATGATTACATGTAAGAATTGTTAGTAAAAAAACAAACATTTTCGAAACACAATATATAAAGATAACAATTGGTCAAGAGGAAAATCTTTTGTGATTTATCAAATTAAATTAACCAACAGATCTGTAACTTATAGTATAAAAGATTTAAATAATGAAGAAATAACCGGAAAGTTTTTATGAATATGAATTGAGAAAGTTCAAAAGCTGTAATTTTTTCTATATAAATGGAGTCTCAAAAGAAATGTACAATAGTGTCAAGAATTTAAAGATTTAAATGAATTTTATAAAGATAAAAATAGGGAAAGTATGGAATGCATTATAATTGCCAAAAGATTGTGAAAGGGAATATTCATTAAAGGAATTTATATGATATAAAAATAGAAAAATTAACTTTGGAAGATAAAGAATGTCTTAAATGTAAAGAAAACTAAAAAAATTTCAGAGTTTAATAGTGATCACTATAGTAGAGATAAAAGGAAAGACTCTATATCTTGTAAATGATTGTGTAAATAGAAGAATCACCATAGATTAATATTATGAAAATGATACTCAATGTGAATGTGGAAGAAACTGATAAAATGGTTAAATTAACTATTTATCAAAAATACATTTACAAAACAAAAATATCATAATTCAAGCGAAGTTTATACCCATTTTCATCGTGTAATAATTTGTTCTATATAATATGGGAGTTCCCTCATAAAAGAAAATGTACAAAAGTGTCAAGAAGGAGTGAATAAGAAAAAGGACTGTTATTGTAAGGAATAGAAAATATTTATTACGTTAAAATGAACAAAATTAACTTAGAAAGAGAAAAAGTGTTACCTTTTTGTAAAGAAATTAAAATATATTTCTGAATTTAATAAACTGGCAGTTATAGTAAAGATAGAAAAAGATGCTTTTTGCAAAGATTGTGCTAAAAAACATTTTCAGCGAAAGTTATAAAAAACACGAAATTGCCTTGTTGGAATATGAAAAATAGAATTCTACAATGGTTACCTAGTTAATGCTAAAAAATCATTTACAAACCAAAAATATAATATAAAATCGAGAGTTTTTAGTAAAATTTAGAAACAATTTTCATCGTGTAATTCTAGGATTATTTCTATAAATCAGTCGACGATTTCTGCCATATTTGTAGTAAAAAAATGATTTCCGTTGTATTAAAAATATTCAAAGATTCTTTCATTTGGTTATTACAGCATTGATAGAATTTTGGGTTTCGTCATACAATGAAACAAAAATCTACTAATTCAGGATAATTTTATTTTTTGATGGCTTTTGAATCGGTTTGGTATTTCTCGTTTCTGAGCTCTGATAACGTAATAAGGATATATCCCACATGTGATTCTTCTTAATTAACACAATAAAACATGGTGTTTTTTCTTATCAAAATCTTTACATACCATATCTCTCTTCATTAATTCCATTCGCAATTCTTGATTCTCTATTTTCAAGGATTTCATTTGACCTGAAATTTGTAACTGTTTTATTTCATCTTTTAACTGCTTATTTTCGTTTTTGAGTTTGTACTCACCATATTTTCTAATGGAAGGTAATACTTCTTTCGTAACCCAATTTTTAAACAATTTCGCTTATGGTTTATGCGATCTCAAAATTAAAGAATAAAGTCCAGATTCATTAACGAAAACAGTGTTTATTTTGGAAGTTTGAAGGTAAAGCTATTTATAGCCCCCCTTATATTTAGATTAAAATAGAAGTTTTTATCATCTTCGTCAACGTTTATTCTGATCGTTTGCATAGTATTTTCATATTCTAGAATTTTTGCTACGTCTTTAGCCTTAAACCAGATCACATTGTTTTCGTCAACAATCGTAAAGATATGTTTGTTATTGAATTTTAGTTGATTATTGAGTAGGTCTACAAACTGACTCCATTTAGATAGAAATAAAATTTAACTAGTAATTTTTATTTCAGTATAAAGTCCAGATTCATTGATAAAAAACAGGGTCAGGATGAAGATTGTTAAGGGGTCTATGGGATAGACTCTTGTAATTTATACATTCAAAAGTTGTTTTCTTGAAAATTTGAAGGTAAGAACGATTCGTTCCCCCCCTTGATTCATCATTCTTTCGACAATCTTAAATATATTGTTGTTTTACTCTCATTATTTAATAGATTTCCTTCAGAGTCTTGAATAGTCAGAACGATTTTTTGAATTCTTTTAATATTTTTTCTAATTGGAATATAATCGATTTCATTTGGTTTTTCACTGATTTTTGATCCATAAAGCAACATTTGGGAAAAAAGTGTACAAAATTTTCAGATTCTTTGTGAAGATGTTCGGTATGATTTTCAAAACTAGGTTCAACGAGATTACAATGTACTTCAATTACATCGAACGGTCTAAATTTTGGCGTTTTATTTCCTAAATATACCTGATTTGGCTCAATAGTTTCTTGAACAAACCCTAATAAATCTACAATAATTGCTGAAAACATTATTTCTTACTGGTGATTTTATTTGGAATTTTATTAGAGAGATAATTTTTTTGCATTTTCAAACTTGTTTTCGTCAAAGTTTAAAGATTTATCTGATTGTTTGAATGTTTTCAGATAATTTTTAAGGGAATTTTTTATTTGATCGAAAGTATAATATCCTTTGTTTAAAACCATAATATTTTTGTTACGTTCTTCTCACTAAATCACTATACAATAAGGAGAACTTTCACTAATATTTATTACAAAATTATCAGAATAAAAGCCGCTTAAACCGATAAAATAATTTGATTCTTCCTCTAAGTGTATAGGATGTTCCAAGTTTAAAACTAATTTAGAGCTTTCTGAAGTCAACTTGAACAGCTTCATTTTCGCAAGCGTTGCTTCATGTATGAAAATCTTCTATTTAAATGGAGAAATTTTTAAAGCAAAAAGATCAGATAAAACTTCAAACGTTTGAAGAAAATAAGAAAGATCAACCAATCAGATTGTTAATTGTTGGTTCAAGTGGATGTGGAAAAAAAACTTTATTATTGAATTTTATCTACAATAGGTTGATTCCTTATTTCCAATTTGTATGTTTTAGTAAATCTTTAGAACAAGACGCCTATAAAAAATTACAAGAAAGATTTGAAAATATTGAGAAGAACTTAAGTAAGACAAATATCATATTTTTATAATGCTTCCGAGGGACATTAGTTCCGTTAAGCGAATGTAAACCCAATTCGTTAATCGTTTTTGATGATTGTATTTTAGAAAATCAAGACGTTATTAAGGAATATTTCGTAATGTCCCGTCACAAAAACATATCTTGTATCTATCTTTCTCAATGCTTTTCAAAGGTTGATAAACAAGTTTATAAGAAATAACCTGAATATGTTGTGTGTTTTTAAGCAAGACGATCACTATTCGAGAAAGATTTACAAACAATTATGTGGGATCTGATATGAGTTTTAACCACTTTAATGAATTGTGTGATAAAATTTGGAAGGAAGACTACGGATTTTTAACTATTAATTCTAACTTTGAAGCCTAAAAATGGTTAAAAATATTTGAATAAATTTTCCAATATAAACGTGTTGATAATCTAGTTGTTTTCATGTTTTTACGTTCACGTTTACGTTTCGTGTTCTCGTTTTTACGTTCCACGTTCACGTTCCACGTTCACGTTCATGTTTCACGTTCATGTTTCCACGTTCATGTTTTACGTTCGTGTTTACGTTTCACGTTCGTGTTTCACGTTCGTGTTTACGTTTCACGTTCGTGTTTCACGTTCGTGTTTCACGTTCCACGTTCACGTTTTTACGTTCCACGTTCACGTTTTTACGTTCCACGTTTCAAAATTTTCCTAAATAAATGGCGAACGTAACTTCTGAAGAAGCGAAAAAACTTGATCAAATAGAAAAGAAATTAATCAAAGAATTTAAAGAACAGATTCGAATTGATGAAAAAGAACAAGGAATTTATTCAAAAAATTAATCAACCTGTAACATCTGCAATAAAAAATGTGTGAGGGACAAAATTGAAAATGTTATTAAGCGATAATCAAAAATTTGATGAATTTGGTTCCAGTTGTACGACACAAATTTGCTGATATTTCAATTCCAGAATATGAGTTTTGAATTGCCAAAATTACCCATCTTCAAACACCATTTAGACCTCGAATCATTGAAGGAACTCTACCATAGTTGAACCAATAAGTCCTGGAACAAACGGATATAATTAATTGGTTGAAATTGGTTAAAAAAAATATTCTTCCTAGAGCAAAGGATGATAAATTTGGTTTGTATTGGGACAGAAAAAAAGAAATAAAGTTTTATGATTTGGAAATTTGGCCCTGTGTGAATTTTGAGCATAATGATATCATTATTAATGAAAAAACACATATGAAGGAAAACTCAAGGTTTATGGAGATTTATTTAACAGGCAATTGATGTTCCAAAAGACGGTTTATATTCTGAAGACAGACTTGAAAAAAGTATTACTGAAATTTTATTGGAAATCTGATTCAATTTACCACAAAATATAATGGATCCATCAAACTAAAGGAAACCAAAGTCAAGTAAAGGTAAAAAATATCTCAATTTGATTTTAAACCAATTTGGGAGAAAAAAAAATCGAATCGAAGGATCAGGTTGTGAGAAAAATTACAATGAATGAATAAGATTCAGTACGAGATATTATCGGACGATTTGACAAAAACGTCGATGGGAATTATTATTTATATTTATGCTCAAGAGATAAAGGCTGGAAAACAAAACAATTTTTTTGAACGTAAAAGAAAGCGAATTAAAGAGATTTTATTTACGAACAAACTTGATGAAATGATTGAAAAAAACCTTGATTGGAATTTAAAATTATTTAAAACGAGTTTTGTGACCAAGGCCCCAAGATAACTGGATATAGTTGGGTACGTGTAATTCATAAAGGGTGTGAAATTGTTGATTAAAAATCATTCAATAAGTCCACTACCTTACAATCATAGATGTACTTATTGCCGGACAAAACTCGTTTATATAATATTTAATTCCATCAGGTTTTTCAATCATTTCATACAAGTTTGTTTCGAAATAAAATCTTTAATCGCTTTCTTTTCGTATCAAAAAATTTGTTGTTTTTGCCAGCCTTTTCTTGAGCATATATATAATTAATAATTCCATCGAGTTTTGGTCAAATCGTCGATATAATCTGTAATGAATTCTTATATATCATTGTATTTTCTCACCACCTTGATCCTTCGATTCGTTTTTTCCCAAATTGGTTTAATCAAATTGAGATATTTTTTACCTTTACTTTGACTTTGGTTTCTTAAGTTTGATGGATCATTATTTTTGTAAATTGAATTCAGATTTCCATTAAAATTTCAGTATACTTTTTTCAAGTCTTCTTCACAGGAATACTAAAACCGTCTTTTGGAACATTCAGGCTGATGTTAATAAATCTCCATAAACCTTGAGTTCCTTTCATATGTTTTGTTCATTAATAATGATATTCATTATGCTCAAACATTCACGGGCAAATTTCCAATCATAAAAATATCTTTTCTTTTTATTTTCTGTCCCAATACAAAACCAAAATTTATCATCCTTTGCTCTAGGAAGCAAAATTTTTTTACCAATTTTCACCAATTTAATTTATTATCCGTTGTTCCAGGACCTTATTGGTTCTAACTATGGTAGAAGTCTTCAATGATTCGAGGTCTAAATGGTGTTTGTAAGAATGGGTTAATTTTGGCAAATTCAAACTCAGATTCTGGAATTGAAATATCAGCAAATTGTCGCCCATACAACTGGAAAAACCAAAATTCATCTAAAATTTTGATAGTATCGCTTAAAAACCATTTTCAAATTTTTGCCCTCAACATTTTTTATTGGCAGATGTATACAGAGGATTGATTAATTTTTTGAATAATATTCTTGTTCTTTTTCATTCCAATTCGAATCTGTTCTTTAAATTCTTTGATTAATTTCCTTTTCTATTTGATCAAGTTTTTTCGCTTCTTCAGAAAGTTTACGTTCGCCATTTATTTAGGAAAAATTTTTGAAACGTGGAACGTAAACAAACGTGAACGTGGGAACGTAAAAACGTGAACGTGGAACGTGAAACACGAACGTGAAACACGAAACGTGAAACGTATAACGAACGAATCTGTGAAAACACGAACGTGAAACGTTAAACACGAACGTATAAAAAAACGATGAAACGTGAAACAATGAACGTTGGAAACATGAACGTTGATAGTGGAAAACGTGAATGACGTGGATAACGGAACGTAAAAATCACGATGAAACACGGAACTATGTAAAAACGTGAACTGTATAAAACATGAAAACTCATACTAGATTATCCACTGAACGTTTATATTGGAAAATTTATATTCTAAATAATCTTATACCATTTTTTAGGCTTCAAAGTTAGATTAATAGTTAAAAATCCGTAGTTCCTTCCTTCCACAAAATTTTATCACACCAATTCATTAATAGTGGTTTTTAAAACTCACTATTCAGAGATCCCTACATTTAATTGGTTGTAAATCTTCTCTCCGAATTAGTTGATACGTACTTGCCTTTTTAAAAAACACACAACATATTCAGGTTATCTTCTTATAATACTTGTTTAATCAAACCTTTGAAAAGCCTTTGAGGAAAGATAGATACAAGATATGTTATTTTGTGACCGGGACATTTTACGAAATATTCATTAATAAACGTCTTGATTTTTCTAAAATACAAATCATCAAAAAACGATTAAACGAATTGGGTTTACATTCGCTTAACGGGAAACCTATGTCCTACGGAAAGCATTATAAAAATATGAATATTTTCTTATCTTAAGTGTCTTCTCCAATATTTTCCAAATCTTTCTTGTAATTTTTTTATAGGCGTTCTTGTTCTAAAAGATTTTAACTAAAAACATACCAAATTGGGAATAAGGAATTCAACCTTATTGTAGATAAAAATTCAATAATAAAGTTGTTTTTCCACATCCACTTGAACACCAACAATTTAACAATCTGAATTGGTTGTTGATCTTTCTTATTTTCTTCTCAAAACGTTTGAACGGTTTTATCTGGATCTTTTCTGCTTTAAAAATTTTCTCCATTTAAATAGAAGATTTTCATCTTGAAGCAACAGCTTGCGAAAAATGAAGGTCTGTTCAAGGTTGACTTCAGACAAAGCTTCTAAATTAGTTATTAAACTTGGAACATCCGTATACACTTAGAGGAAGGGAATCAAATTTATTTTTATCGGTTTATGCGGCTTTGTTATTCTGATAATTTTGTAATAAATATTATGCTGAAGAGTCTCTCCTTAATTGTATATAGAGATTTAAGTGAGGAAGAACGTAAACAAAATTTTAAAATTTGAGTTTAAACATAAAGTGATATGATTATACTTTCGATCAAATAAATAAATTCCCTTATAAAAGATTATCGTGAAACAAACAATTCAAAACACATCAGATTATAATCTGTTTTAAACTTTGAACGGAAAACAAGTTTGAAAAATGCCAAAAAAATTAATACTCTCCTAATAAAATTTCAAATAAAATTCACCAGTTAACAGGAATAATGATTTTCAGCAATTATTGTAGATTTATTAGCGGTTTGTTCAAAGAATACTATTGAGCCGATAAAATCAGGTATAATTTAGGAAATTTAAAACGCTCTCAAAATTTAGAACCGTTACGATGTAATTGAAAGTACTATTGTTAATCTCGTTTTGAACCTAGTTTTGAAAAATCATACCGAACATTCTTTCACAAAAGAATCTGAAATTTTGTACACTTTTTTTCCCCAAATGTTGCTTATGGATCATAAACATCAGTTGTAAAAAACCACAAATGAAAATCGATTATTATATTCCAATTAAGTAAAAAAATATTAAAAGAATTCAAAAAAATCGTTCTGGACTATTCAAGACTCTGAAGGAAATCTATTAAAATAATGGAGGTAGTAAAACATACAATATATTTAAGGATTGTCTCGAGAAAAGAATGGATGAAATCAAGGGGGGGAACGAATCGTTCTTACCTTCAAATTTTCCAAGGGAAAAACAAACTTTTTGAATGTATAATATTACAAGAGTCACTATCACCATTAGTACCCCTTAACAATTCATTTCATCCTGACCCTGATTTTTATCAATGAAATCTGGGACTTTATATCTGAAATATAAAATTACTAGTTAAAATTTTATTTCTATCTAAATGGATAGTCAGTTGATAGACCTACCCCCTTCCAATAATCAACTAACATTCAATAATCAAAATATCTTTAGATTTTGTTGACGAAAACCAATGTGATCTGGTTTAAGGCTAATAGGACGTTAGCCAAAAAATTCTAGAATTGAAATGAAAATACTATGCAAAACGATCAGAATAAAACGTTGACGAAGATGATAAAAACTTCTATTTTAATCTAAATATAAAGGGGGGGGCTATAAATAGCTTACCTTCAAACTTCCTCAAAATATAACACTTGTTTTCGTTATAATGAAATCTGGATCTTTGATTCTTTAATTTTGAGATCGCATATAAACCAGGGAAACAGGGAAAGCGAAATTGTTTTATAAAATTGAGGTTACTCGAAAGAAAAGAAGTTATTACCTTCCATTAAAAGAAAATATGGGTGAGTACAAACTCACAAAAAACAGAAAATAAAGCAGTTAATAAGATGACAATAATAAACAGTTACAAATTTGCAGGTCAAATGAAATCCTTGTGAAAAATAGAGAATTCAAGAATTGCGAATGGAATTTAATGAAGAGGAGATATGGTATGTAAAGATTTTGATAAGAAAAAAACACCACATGATTTTTGTAGTTAAAATTAAAGACAGAATCACATGTTTGGGAATATCCTATATTTACTCGTTATCAGGAAGCTCAGAAATCGATGAAAATACCAAACCGATTTTTAAAACATCTTAATAAATTAAAATATCCTGGAAATTAGAGATTTTGTTCATTGAGATGACGTAACCAAATTTATCAATCTGTCATAACCAAATGGAAAGAATCTTTGAATATTTTATAACAACGGAAATTCATATTTACTACAGAATTATGGCAGTAATTCTCGAACTGGATTTATAGAAATATCTAAAATTACACGATGGAAAATGTTTCTAACATTTTTACTAAAAAAACTCTCGCATTTTATTATATTTTGTTTGTAAATGTTTATAGCATAACTAGGGTAAACCATTGGTAGAAATTCTTTTTTCATATTCACAAGGCATTTCGTTTTTATTAAACTTTCCGCTGGAAAATCGTTTTTAGCACAATCTTTGCAAAAAGCATCTTTTTCTATCTTTACTATACTGCCAGTTTATTAAATTCCAGAAATATTTTTAAATTTTCTTTACAAAAAGTAACACTTTTTCCTCTTCTAAAGTTAAGTTTGTTCATTTTAACGTATTAATTCCTTACAATAAAACTATGTCCTTCTTCTCATTCTCTTCTTGACACTTTGTTACATTTGTCTTTTGAGACTCCATTTATATAGGATTCCAAAATTATTTACACGATGAAAATTGTTAAACTCTTGAATTTAATGAATTATTTTGTTTGTAGAATGTTTTTGATATAATTATTTAACCGATTTTATAGTTCTTCCACATTCACATTGAGTTATCTTCATAATATAATCTATGGTGGAATGTCTTCTTTACACAATCTTTACAATATGAGTCTTTCTTATCTTCTACTATAGTGATCACTATTAAACTCTGAAATTTTTTTAGTTTCTTTACATTTAAGACATTCTTTATTTTTCTTCCAAAAGTTAATGGTTTTCTATTTTCATCATTATAATTCTTTTATGATATTCCCTTTCACAATCTTTGCAATTATAATGCGATTCCATTCTTTCCTATTTTTATCTTTATAAAATTCATTTAAATCCTTTTAAAATTCTTGACACTTTGTACATTTTCTTTCTTGATAGGGACTCCCATTTTATTTATAGAAAAAATTACAGCTTTTGACTTTCTCAATTCATATTCATAAAACTTTCCGGATTATTTCTTCTCATTAGTTTAAGGGGAGCGAGGTCGTTTCCTATCCCGCGCATGGTTAAATTTACAAACATTTAGGTACATGTAATTGTCTAAACTAAGTAAGTTACATACTCTTCAAAATTATTTGTAGAGCGAAAGAGTACTCCTTTATAAACATCCTCTTTGCAAACTTAAGTAAAAAAATCTGTAAAAAAAAATTTTTTTTAGGAATTATTAAATATTGTGTGTTAAAAAAAATTATTGTTTTTATAACTACAAACAATTTTTTTTTCTTTTCTAATGTTGTTTTTTAGAAATAGAATGATGTAAAAGATGCCAAACAAACATTTTGGAAGTGCACTGTATTCTATAATGCATACCAAAATTTTCAATTATCTCTAGCATATATAGGGGATTTTTTGAGATACATAGTTACCTTTATATTGGAAATATAAAACCAAGTTTCCGGGAAATGTCCGGTAAAATGCAAAAATGCGCTGCTAAACTAACCTTATTGCTGCAAAAACATCCAGCTCCGTACTCAGGGTCCATCTGGTTCTTACATTTTCCTCTTCTAATGCAAAGTTTTTCTTTCCTCCTAGCAACTCTAGGCCTCCGTAGGTCTATGTCTAAAGCAGAGATTTTACTTGCCTTATTTCAATTCGTATTGAATCAAAATTATCGCATATGCGGGCAACAGACTTCTCGCCTCAGTTTTTTTGATTCCACTATGCTTGTCTAAATCTACACAATTCAATATTGCTGGTGAATCCATTATTAAAAGTTAAAAGCTGCATCAAATATGTCCAAGTATTTAGAGTGTTTTCGCCTTACAATAAAAACATTTTTAGGCACCTTAGACCAGACGGCATTGTTGAAACTTACTCGTTCTGGTTTTTGAGTCTTTCTGTCTCAAGGTCATTTTCTTTACGAAGATCCGGGATTAGGCTAAATCTCTATTAAAATTTGTTTGATCTGCTACACATCACTTCAATATGGCATAATTTGTGTGACTATATGGCTCGAAAGTCCTGAATGTATGAGGCTTCGCGTCTTTATTAATAACCGCACCACGAACTCCGGGCCCCACCTCCTTTGAGGACCATAGGCCATGATATGCGGAGATGTCCCCATCATTTTCGAATATTTGCGAGGAAATAAATGTTGCCCACCTCCAATACATTTTTAACCCAGTTTAGTTGAAGATTATCTGATCAGCTCACCTCTTTTATATAGCTAGGCCATAATATTATTGCAGCTTGTTATCTATAGTCATTATTTGTTAGCCTATTGTCTAGCCCGACCTCTATTGCTCTATTATCTAGTTAGTTTTTGCGTTTTCTCCCAACCGTTCTCATCAATGTCATGCCCTTTAGTCTGCTCCCCATTCTCTTCTTGGACAATTATTGACTGCATTCCAGTTTTCTATACTTCTACTTCAAATCCTCCATAATGGCTTATCGTTCACACCACACCATTTTTAAAAAATACCAATTGCACTAGTCAACCCCATCTAATCTCATAAGTATCGAGAACATACCGTAACATTTCGTATCTCTGGAACCTTACACGGAAAATCAAATCAAATCTAGGGCGCTCTCCCTTACGCACAGCACACATCCATGCCGCCAACTTGACCCTCCTTACGGTAGTTTTTTGTAACATAAACTCTATGTATCAGTGTACTAATTTTTTTTTTTTATTTTCATGGTACAGAGTGCTCTGAGATGTTGACAGTATTACATTGGACATTATGGAAACAATATAAATCCCCCAACACCTTAGCCAGTATCCTAATGATGTTTACGCTGCTGACAAACCTCCCATTCAGTGACTTCGTGTCCCCTCCTTTGCCAAGACCCATCTAAATACACAACCGTCAAATCTTCTTTTTGACGTTTCCATCACACTCATTTACAGACACAGCTTCCTCAATTTCCTGCTTCATAACTTTTCACGTAGTGCACAGATATTTCAACCAGGCCTGATATATTTATGATTAACTATACCAAGGTTCCTATTTTTTTGAGTTTGGTTAAAGGTAATGTCTCTAATAATGAAACACAGAAATGTTAACCTGCACAGATACCATTTTCCCGATCGATCCTCAATAGCGTAATATTAAATTTCTCAAGTTTTAAACCTCATATTTTCCGATTCCTCATTTTTTAGGAGTTGTAAAAATTTAGTTGATTCCAAACAAAGACACAAACATTTTTCAGTTCAATATCTTCCCAGCACAATCCACATTCTTTTCTTATCCGTAGTACAAAGTTTTCTAAGCAGTTCTTCGCATATCGCAGAAAATTTGACCATTATTACACAAATATTTATTTTTAATATGCTCACTAAATAAATAACTAAGAACCAAAATAACACAAACCCATTCCAGTTTCCTTCATTAATTGTCCAATATTTATCAAAGGGACAGTTTTTTAGAAGCATGAGCTAATGTTCTGCATATATAGTAGTAGGCCTAGGGCTAAGGGCGTAGCAGAGATTCTGTTTGGGATAGGCCTAGATTTATGAGTCTCAAACTTACGGTACTTGTGTTTGCCTCTAACACTCTCACTCGTTTAAGATATTAGGTTATTGGTAAACTAACCATTTGCGCTCTTGGCATGGGGTTAATATTGCGAAGTTGTAAAAACCACTTCAAGTATATAAAACCATACACACCTCCCTAATCTAGCCCACTAACATAATTAATATAATAGTGCAATACACTTTCTAGTCATAACACAACAATTACTCCGACACAAACTACATATAACGATAAACCCCTCCTAGATAAGCAATATCTAAAACCAAATAATGCAATAATCTTTCTGTCATCTGTAAATTACCAGTTGTCAGCTACCAGATTGACCAACATGATACAAAGCTCATAACATACTATAATTAACTAACACACATGATATATATTTAGATTGTGTCAGCCAACTTATCCTTACGGAAACTGCTCTGCAAAAAAACTAGTGCAACAACTTTTGTTTGTGAATATAATGTTTGGTCACATATTTATATATTTAATATTGAGCTTAATTAATACTCTTACATATATTTTTAAAAATAGCACACTTTAAAGAGCCTAGATTAAAAGAAAATTGTGCTATAATTATAGAAAAAAGAATTTTCTAATTTTTTTTATAATTTTATTCATCGGACCTTGTCAATCTCCCCTTAAAAAATTATCCTTGATAATAATGTATAACTATATAAGATTACAGGATAGCATAGAAGATCTAGTAACTTAAAGAGTTTGTTGTTTAGTTTAATTAATATTTGGATAAAAAATTCTCACAACAAAGATGTATCTCATTTGACCAAGTTGTTCTTATATTTTGTTCGAAAATGTTTGTTTTTTTACTAACAATTCTTTCATTATCATTGACTTTTAATTTTGAGGGTTTTCTTTAAATGTTGAATCTACTATAGTTATTGAGTCGATGTGAATTATTACAGGTGGTAACATACTTGAAAACCACTGAAAACGGTTTTCTCTAAATAATCTCCTTTTCTGTCATTCCTATAATCTACGTCCTTTCGGATTCATTTTTGATTGTGCTGTGACCACTGTGATTTTAGGGTTATCATGTTATAATAGTGAATAAATTTTTTTTACGTAATCGATTTTTTGATAAGAATAAAAAGAAATATCGATCCATTAAAGTAAAGTTGTTTATTAGTTATATCTCAAAAACTTACTTTTCAATTCTGCTCATTTTGAGTTTCTGTTTATATCTCTTCTAACAATACTTGAATTCTCTTTTCTCTTCGTATTTATCAGTAAGTATATAATTTACTTAATGAGGTATTTCCTACAAAACATCGTTAAATATTCATTTATTTATTAAACTACATAAACCCTTATCTGTATGAAAGTAGGTTTTAGGTAGGTTTGTGAAATTGATCCTTTGTATTTGGCATCTTTTTACTAATATCTTCGAAAGCTTTCTGAAAACATCTCTTGCCCGTTTTTTTCTTTTGATATCTCATTGACCTAAGGCAATATGTTTTGAGAAAGTCATCAATAAACATGTGTAACATATCATCTCATCCTAAATCCTCATTCATTATTGAATCTGAATACTTCATCGACAAAATAAACTAAATCTTTAGCTGCCCATAAATCGTCAAAATTTCTCTTAAAGTTAATACATTTATCTCTTTTTTAAACTATATTCGTACTGGTGCAATGAATTTCTCTAGCTTCAATCTCGTATTTCTTTCACTTATTCTTTAGATTCTTTCTTTATACCTGTGTTTTTCATAAGGGGATTCTCTTTATAAAGTTTTACTCTTATTTGATCTTACAAAATTTGAACTATTATGTCTGCCAATTCTAGTCACAATCCGTTTTGAGTTTGAACGAATCTTTAGAATTCTATAATTTTTTCGTTTTTCTATTTTACTATCATGTGACAGTGAATAAAATCAAATTGCCATTTATATATCAAAAGATTCCAACTCCATTGGGTCTTTAATAACTCAATCTAAAATAATCTATTTTTTAAATTTCGCCTTTATTACAAGCCATACGGTAACAGTATCAGATCCCTATTTTTCTAGGACATATTCTCCGTATCATCTTTAGGCGTTCTAGTGCCAAGCTTGTATTATGGTAACATTGTACAAACTCATGTTTACTAACTTTTTTTGATGACTGTCACCTCCTATATTCTTACTTATATATAACTTCGAACAAACATCTCATCAAGTTTTTCGATATATTAAGATGTTAATTATTTACAATACGCTTCTCTTAATTCCATTACCACCTAACTGCGGTTTTTTATCTAGCTATTTGGTACGAAGTACATCTTAGACCTTAAACCCACTACAAAATACCTTCTAAAAACTCGCATATTTAAGACTCATCTTGTGAATTTCCCTATTTACCTTCTTAATTATTAAGTTCTAGAAACATTTCAATGAAACTTTTGGGATAATACCTTGTTAATCTACAAAGTCCATCTATATTTTCTTGTATATAATTTTAAAAGGATCTCGTTCTCTATTCTAGTATAAATAACTGTCTGTATCCATGAGTAACACAGACTTCAAGATCTGGATACAACTTCTTTATATTTGTATGTAATAAAACTCGTGACAATTAGCAATTTTGAGAGGTCGTAAACTAAAAAATCCTATGTTTAAATCGGTTTGTTAAATTATAAAACCTATTTGTCTTGTACATAGTTCTGACCTCCCTATACCTTTTCGTCAAAGAAGTGTATTAAAGCATTTGAAATTTGTTTCTATTAGCTTGTTTCATTGAATAATCTTCATCTTCCAAAGATCCGAATTATCGCATCAAGTTCTCGCATCATTTTCAATAAAACTTTTTTCCAAAAAACTGAGTTGTTTCATCAGCTTATAGAAAATCCTTCACAAAAGTCACTTGTTAGCTTTGGTCCTCATGATTAGTATTATAAATCAATGTGTCACTCTTTCATTAAAAGGCTTCTGATCGAATTGCCAATAACGACAATTCACATGTCTTTCAAAAATACATACCTTGTTCCATACATAGAACTTCAAATTTCTCGACAAAGAATGAAACAACGTATTCATGTTTTTATCCTACAAGTAAGTTGAGTTGGTGCAAAGTTTGTTTTTTAAAATGTTCTGGCAGCACTTAAGAGAGTAAAATTCCTTGATGAAGTTCGTTTGTAAATTTGTTAGGATATCCCAAGATCGACTTCGAGAATTATAGCGCATAAATCTATCGGTCGCCTGAGTGAGTTCTAAAATTTTGTTTCTTGCCACTCTTCTTTTGTATACGTTTTAGGAACCATCACTACTTGATATACACGCTCGAATGGTAAACTTTGAACAATGCGGAGCCGATACCCATAAAGGTTATTAAGCATCGAGATAGAGTAAATAGTTTTCAGGGCATTGTCTTATCAAAATTCTTTTCAAATATTTGTTATTTGCTCTTTTCACAAATCGTTGTTAATACACTGTAGTAAATAAGCCCCCTCCGGCTGAAGATCGCCTATTTACGGATCATCATAATACATTATCCCCCCCCACCCCCCACCCACCATTATACATCACTAATTAAGCCTTAAGCTCAATTATCGTTAATTTAATAACATTGCGACCCCTGCGAGGGGACTGGGAAGCTGTTAGATAGTGTGTGCCGGATCGAGTTTATAACCATTAATGCAAATGTTTATCTGAAATTTATTCGAATATAATCAGCAAGCAATAAATACAATCTAGCGATATTGTACAAATCAGAGAAATTTGCCAAGATTTTTTCTCTTTTAATTTGTATCCAAACATTTAAGTATGTTGTTAGTGTTTGATAATCATTCTCAGATATGCTCTCGTCAGTCAAAAGAGGAATAGAAATCTTGAATTCTCAATTCTTCGCTGTGTAATCAATTTTTCAATACTGTCGATTAAATTCATAGGGAAATATTCCATTTCCCAGATAGAATTTTAAAAATCTCCGTCGTTCGTTCCATTTGGGCTGTCTTATCTATTTATCTCATTCAGTCCATCTTGTTAATAAAATGAATTTGAGTATGTTTGAAGTTCTTTTCTTTCTTGTAGATTTTTTAGCTAACTTTTCTATAACACGAGGCCATAAATCTGAACGTAATCTACGAATGTAAAACTTTGACTGAACCTTTCTAGGCTTATCAATTGTCATAACTCATCAGCCATAACCAAGAATTTATCAGATTTTAATTATTATATTTTTCATCTGTCGTTTGCGATTAAAATCAACATTTTTCCCATATTGTTTTTTAGCCATCTCTTTTATTGTACAAATTTGAGTAAAGCGTAGTTATCAATTATTGAGACAGAAAACAGGAATATTCTTGATGGAAAATTTGCGAGATTCAAGCTTACAAGATAAATGAGCCTGAAACCACAAAATTTACCTGCGATAAATGCCAATGAAACTCGGTCTACTTTTTTTCTTGTTTGATTTATTCAAAAAACCCTCACATCTACACAATATAGACAAAGACTGTAATTTTGAGTACGCAAATTCTTCTTCTTCGGTCAATTTCATAGGTTTTTTTGTTCTTAGAATTATACTTTTTAGCAATGTATTTTGATATTTTAGTTAAGAGCTCTTCAAAACCAATTTTGCTAGGGAACAGTTGCCGAATATCATTCTTCATTTTTTTGCTCTATAACATAATAAGGTTATGTACATGCGATTTGTCTACATTTGACACTGACATATAGAGAGGTAAAACCATAATGGTGAAATTGTTCTATCTGAAATCTTAGTTTGTTAAATCGATCTTTTGTGGATTTGTTCTTGCATGTCGGAAATTTTTTCTAATATGCTTTCAAAATCCCATATAAATAAACGTACTGGATGGTTCAAACTTCTTTTGATAATTCAGTTAACATGATGTATCGTTAGACCTGAAACTGGCATTAATTGGCTTACAAACTTCATGTTGTTTGCTAACATTTCTAAATGAGATCTGTTAAATCTCCAAATTTGTAGTAAATGGCTTAAACAACTTCTTCAAAGGAAATTTTGCTATTCCTTAGTGATGTGCTTGGATTAAACTGAGTAACCCTCACGGAGATTTTATTTCTAAATCGGATAATCAAAACATAATGAGATTTATCTTCTTGCTTAACATACAAAAAAATCGATTTCTAACTCGTCATCATAAATTTACTTGAATTTTTTTGTAACGGAACAATAATAATTTTTTCATCATAAGTCATAGATATTTATAGAACGATTTTTTGCGGATATTAGATACTTGGAAATTGGAAGCTGCGTTTCTCGAATATATTGTATATCTATTCAAAGATCAGTTGGAATACTCGACAACCTGAAACTATTATCTCGTCATTTACATATTTCTTCATAGTGTTTTAACTCGTTCAGGATGATAATTTTTGATTTTTCAATTGCACATCGGGAGAGAGTAAATTAAAGCATTAGTCATCTATCATTTTTGTAATTTACACCAAGCTTTCTTTACCCTTTATTCTCTGGTGGTTAATCGTTATATGATCCTGCGTTCATTTTTAATCGTATTTATTATGGCTCATAAATTCAGTTGTTTACAGCGTGTTAATGGCCATCCTAGTTACCTCAGATTTGGTTGATATGTGTCTGTTCTCGATGTGTGTATTTTTTGGTAATTGTTTAGAAATAAAGTAGTTTACGTCAATAGAATTTGTCTGCTTTTATTGGTATAAAGTTCATTGGTCAAGTTTGTGTTTTCTCGGTCACTAAAGTTCGTTCGTACTTTCGAATTTCTAAAAGAGAGATATCCTTTACGATTATTTTCACAGTTTATTGAATTTTTTACGATTAAACTTTTAATTTCTGGGCGCAAAATAGAAAGATATTTGTTATAATTTGATCCAGAATTGGTCGTGCAAATTTTGTTATTAAAATAGTATTGTTTGAATAAGACATGTTTTAGTGGTTATTAAAACTTCTACTTATATGTTTTTTTCCAGGTTTTTTCGTTTATTAAGAGTTTTATCAATTTACTTCGTCTCATTTTAAGACTCTGTTTTATTCGTTAGTTTCTCTATGGTACACATTGGTTCAGCGATTGATTGAATTTTTTCTCATCTATTTATAATAGATGTGATCTTTTTTATCTTCCTTAACAGTTTTTCTTTATTTCAACGCAATTTGTTCGATATTGTACATTATTCTCGTTGACCATCGATCTGATTTCTCCTTAGCCCTATGGTCTTAAATAATTCAATTCTTTAGTATTAAAATTTCTTTATTCTTCAAATGATTTGTCGATTTGTAATGTCGAGTTTATGTGATGGGACATTTTTAGGGGATGTCGGGGTTTGCTGGTGGGGCACTCTCAATCTTTTTCCGCTCCATTATTAAAGAGCAAATTTTGTAAACTAAAATTTTTTGAGATGGTGGTGTATTTTTTGTGACAACTTGACACATAATCTGCACACAATTTCTGCGTCAAATGTTTTAGATTGTTATATTTATTTTTGAAATAATCTTTTTATCTAAAGTTCTCCTGTGTGCCGCGCAGATTTGCTTCCATTTCATTCTCGCTCAACAGGCTTATGCCATAATTATTCTAAATTCAACATTCGAGTATTATTACTATTCCATCAATTTTTGTTGTCTTAACGGTCATGAAAATTGCTTTGAATTACAGTTTACCTTTGTTATATGTAATGTATATTGTGTAATTGTGAATTGTTTTGTAAATATTTTTTTTTTTTTATGGTGTATTGTAACTTGTATTTGTATTGTATTTATTGGCGTCCACATTAAAATTGGTCCATGGATACCGCCCATACTGTTTGATATTTAAGATTCGTTATTGTCATTTAAACAGAAATTTTCCCTTAGATTTTCTGTCTGTCCCCAAAAGTTGTCCTAGAAACCACCATTATTATTATTCTACTATATATATCTAATATATATATTATAATATATATATTGATATATTTATATATTTAACTGTTTATATTACTGTATTATATATATATTATATAATATATATTGATCTAGAAGGACTTTGTTTTATACTTATATTACATTATTGAAATAAGGCTTTTGGTTGTTTGTAGTCAATTCCGTGTTAGGAAGCGTGTAGCAAACAATGTTATCTCTGCCCTTCTCCTGTTGATAATAAAAACTTTAAACCGTAAGCAATCACCTGATTTTACATAATATTAATACAGTTAATTATTGAAGTTGTGTATTAACAAAATCTATAATATTAGTGGAATTATGCAAATACGATGCGAAAATCGATTATTAAGAAATGTGTAATACCATTCTGTCTACCTTGTTATTATGCTTATGTTATTTACTACTATATTTTACTTGTTTGGACGTGTTATTATATGCACTTATGCCAATGCGTTGCACGTGATCACTCCATGAAATCGCATTTATCGGTAATACGAATTCAGTCATATCTTTTATGGTTTTATCGGCTTTTGAAAATGTTTGTAATTCGTTTAATAAACTTTAAAAATTAATCGTGTTCCAACACATGATAGTAATTTGACCTTGGACAATCTTTTTATTTTGTAAGTTAAAAGTATTAATCATCTGTCGATAAAGACTTTTTGCAGTTCCGGTGTATTCAGAAAATAAACTGCTAGCCTATTGAGTAATTCTTGGTCTTATTGAGGCTCAAATCATATTAGTACATCTCTTACAGTCTACATAATGAATAATAGTCCTTTATTATATGTCCAAACATTACGTTGAGTATAGTAGAAATTACGTTACACTCCCTAATTTAAAAAGGGTCCATAGATTACTCATGATTGAGATATCCAGGGAAAACACACACTATAGGCAAAACAGGCGGATGTACAAACAACAAGAGAAAATGTAGTCAGTACCTTGAGTGACAGCCAAGGAAAATATAAATAAAATTATATATGATCTGGGTTGTATGGTTCATTTCATCCTCGATATAGCTCCCTTAGTTGTTGGCTTTGATAATTCTTCATAAAAAGTCCTATAAAGGGACTTGTACCGTCATCAAAAATCTGTCTTACCTACATAGAATTAATCGCATCAATATTTATCTATTAAACTTCTACACTACAAAACGGGTTTATCACAGAGTTGGCTTTAAGTAAATATTCAGTTTTGATGAACTAGATAATGTTCAACATGATAGAATCCAACTCTGTGGATATTACGTGTACGTCGTGTTGACTCACTGTTTTGGTATCGCTCGAGGTCGGGGCGAGGTAAGCATAATATTGTAGATCATCCACTTTGTGGCCCACGCCATCATAATCAGAGCTCTCCACATACTCGTAAACTGCGTGGACTAAAATGGTTGAGCGAACACTAAATATTCATAGGAAAGATGGGGCTTTCAAAAACAATCTTAAATTTATTTTAAAATCATAAGCTTTTATTAACCTTTAATATTTGTGTGCTAATTTTCATACAAATATAACAATAATTGTGTACTTATATGTACTGTTTCATTTGTTTATAGTGAAACTCTATACAAGAATATACAATTTATTTAATAAAATATTGACTCTCCATAATGTTAGGATTGAAAGATTAATTTATAAATTCAGGATTATAATCATTAAGTATTATATGGTTTAACCTTTTTATTATGTTCAAAGTTGCAAGTATTTGAGTTGTTACTATTATCGGGTATTATCTACACGCCGGATTAGAATAGATATGCCCATTCTTAGCGGTGTGATAGGTTCATAGTAGCACCTTAATATTTTTTGCGTTTAGGATATTGGGTGGGTTTTTTTTTTCCACAGATCCTCACACGTCAACTGAGCTTATTGTTTGCTCCTTTGATGTTTGGAGGGGTAAGCCTATCTTTGCGCCCTTATATAGGCTAAGTAGCTTTTCCCCGATACTTGCATCTGGTTCGTCGCCTGGGCAGTTTATACTACGAAATCGAGCTCTTTACCTTGCTCCCAGTATCTCATCTAGTCCAGTATTTATGTTGTTTTGCAGTCTCTTCAGACTTATTGCAAGAGTCTACACTCCGAGTCATCATTTCGTTAAACCTAGAGTGTTTAGGTGTTTGCTGTATGGCCGTGTCACAGTGATCAAGGCTATACACTTGCTTAACCTGATCCCATGACCTGCACCCCATCAGCCATTCGGTGAAGCCGGAGCTAGAATAAATTCAGCATGCGTCTTTTGCCGAGTGCTTGTCTTGGTGACTCTGCCACCGCTAAATGGAGGTGTGTCTTCCTGGACCGTTGGTTTATACTTTGGTAAGCTGCTGCCTTGCTTATTCCACAAAACTCGGTTCTGGAACGGCTGTATGGCATGATTGCGTCCGCTTTTGGCAAGCCTATCGGCGCACTCGTGCACCTATGCTGTATGGCCAGGTACCCATCCAAGGACGTCTAAGTTTCGTGATCACCAAAGCGTGCAGAGAGTGTTGATGCACTCCCACACATTGCTCTGGATCGTAATGTTGTTGGAGTCAAAGTGCTATAAGAGATGCTGAACTGTATGACATTATGCAGATGTTATTTTTCCCCTGGTAACCCCCCTGGTGAGGCCTAGGTTGGCAAGTGCCAGGATACCATAGAATTTCGGTCTTGAAATATGGAAGCAGTTCCGTCCCAAAAACTGCCCGCAGAAGGGGCAGTTCTAGAGGGATTGCTAAACACTCCTTATCCGGTTTGCCTTAATTTAAAAAGCGAGCCAATCCGTGTACGAAACAAAGCTCTTTCTTTTTTGTTGGGATGTTCTCTTGCGATTTCCACTCAATCTCTGGAGTAGATAGTCAACAGAGAAATGGCTTATTGAATACGGATCTCCCGTTCTCATTATATCTGAGACCATTTCGAGAATTAGCGTTTGGGTGATTACAGCTTCGGTGATGGTGCGTGGCCCGTTTTAGACGTGCCATCCTCCCTCAACAGTCAGAAACCATCAAGCCGTTATGCTGACTTTACGCGCTTCAGCTTTTATATAGACTTCAAGAGGTTAGAAGTCCTATAAGACTAACCTCGATGGGTCGCTGTGGGACTGCTACTAAAATGCTCACGGTTGCAAAGGATTGTGCCAAGCCTTTGTAAGCTTTCGAGCTTGGATTTTAGCAGTAACTGGATTCACCTTTGTCCACTCTGACTAATGAAGCATAAGTGATTTGAGGCCTTAACTAACTGCTTTGTAATGCCATAGTGCTATATTGAGGCTTTTTGCCCCATGTGATTCCTGCAGTCTCCTGGGGACATCATGAGCGGCCCACTTTGCTTGTGTCTGGATATTGTTCAGATGTTCATTCCAACGTAAGCTTTTGGGTCTTGATGTCAGTCATAAAACTATTTGACTCCACTCTATAGCTGTGAGTCTTTGACCACCCTCAGCTGTGTGGATACGAGTTTAAGCCTGGAAAGAGACTCTAGGTTCTTTTTTCATAGTGATTGATACAACTACTCTCTTAGAGGGGATTTTACTTTCAGTCCCTCTCACATGACACCAGTTGTGTCACATGTGAAGGTTGGTATTCATGATATCAACAACAACATGTGTATGTTTTCCCTGTTACCATAATGGACTATGTCGTCATGCATATCCTTGGCTTGATTCCAATTGTTGTAAGGTCCTCATGTGAGACCTTCTACTTCTAGATTGCCAAATTAGAGGTGACAGGATGCCCTCCTTGTGGGCTTCCCTTGTGGTTGCGCATCACAAGCGATTCTTCATTGAGATCATATTTTATTATTAATTACTTCGTGTTTGTGTTTTTTGTCGACTACTCAATTCTTTATTTTATTTTTAAGTAAAGGCCCTGATTCCGTACTGGAGCACAGCATGGACCTTAGCTCCGGCACAGAGCTGGCTCGAGGCTACGTCGTCTGTGCTCCACTTACCATCGCGCAGTGAAATTAGCATTGTTCAAAAGCTCCTTCAATGTCTATGAAGGTGCACAATGCCAATTCCTTGGCGGGAAAGGTTTCCTCAATACTAATGACTAGGTTGTGTGCAGTGCTGTTTAACTGGATTTACCTTTGCAGGGTAGAATGTTGGCTGCGATGAAGGGGGTGTGTCTTGAGAGATAATCCCTTTCTGAGGTGCATCTGCCACAAGTCCTGGTCTAATGTTTTCTGTAGAACTGTAAGAAATAACTGATGGGCCGAAAAGTTTTAGGCAAGAATTAGAGATCCGCTTCCTTTTTTTAGGCGATAAAGCCCACCCTGTTGAGGACGCCAGATTGTGGTATGTACCATAAGACTAGGCTCGCACTCATGATTAGTTCACATTAGAAGGGTATGGAGATTCTCCGGACTGTTGAAAGCAGGCCGGAAAGATTCATCCACTCCTGCAGATTTGAAATTGCCATTTGGCTTTAAGAGAAGGAGTGCACATTTCCTTCTGGGCAATGGCCCAGCTTCCACGATAAAGCTCTTTGGCAATGAGCCTGTCCATGGGGTTACCACGACGTTACCAAGGGGTCGTCATTCTCAATTAGTGGCAATTCAGGGAAGTGCGTCTCAAGGGAGTTGTTGAGGCTATCACTTGTACCCGGGGAATGTATCTGACCTCCCTGGGACCTTTGAAAGATCTACAAGTGACGGTTGGATCCTGAGGCTAGTAAACTTTGCAGTCTAGCTGCCGCGCTTAATTCTTTTACTGCTGTGTAAAAGACTGCCTCTAGGAACTTTGTTTTGCTTTGTTAGGATTGCTTAGGCTGTATTCTGTTAGAGCTTCTGATAGGACTCCCACTATACGGGGGCTCCTTTTGCATTGATTTGTGCAGCTTCCTTAACATTAGCACCTTATGCTGAGCGAGGGCCCGCAGTCCACCATACTTAGTATTGGTTCAGTCTCCTCCCAGTGCAATGGAAAATTGTCGTGGAAGCTATTGATTATTGATTCTGCAGGTCAGAAGTGCTATCTTATCTATGTCTGTGAAGCATCGGCACCCTTCCGCCTTCCGAATCCCCAACTGTGATGAAG